>NW_006239840.1:52894-54484 GCF_000226075.1 Solanum tuberosum
GGTGCAGGCCCCTCCTCGGCGATGCCACTGAATAGAGCATCTAGCACTGTATCATCAGCCAGCACAGTACGGGCAGCCGGAGCCTCAACTGAAGGTGCAGCAAGAATGACATCAACATCAGTCCGGAGGCTGGCTATGTCAGCCTGTAAAATAGATAAGTCTGTGGCCGGAGCTGATCGCTCAAGGACTGGCAACCCAAAGGCGTCAAGCCGCTTATTAACCGCCAGGACCTTACGGTCCATCATCCCCTCCATATTGCGCTCCATTTTAGCCTCGAATTCGGCAATCGACTTTTGCATCCACGGCTGGATGTGATGCAGCAGTGTGGCCATCTGTGCCTCTAACTTTTGTACTCTGGCCATCGGGACAACCGTCGCTCCTAAAATGTGGTGTGGACCGGGAAGAACTAGGAGCAACACTAGCTGCCTGAGAAGAGGAGCCTGGGATGGTATTGGTGTGGTCTGGGATAATGGGGTCACCACTCTGTGCCTGCCCCACAGTGTCTGCAAGATCGGGGCCCAAGGGGGGTACCTCAATCTGGGGCTCTCTATGAGGTGCTGCCACATTTGCCTCATCTCGAATAAAGCCGATGTCCAATGCCCCTGTAGGGTGGACTAACCTGTCAGAATGCCAAATCGGCACGCCAGAGTCCCTGCATAAATGAAAAATCAAACATGGGAAATGGTAAGTAGTGGAGGTCCTGAAAGCTCTCTCGTGGATCTCTGCCAACAACATGCGGGCAAAGTCGATCTCTACTTCTGCTACCAATGCGGCAACCATCACCGCTCTGTCCCAAGTGACTTGATTGTCAGCTTTTGTAGGCGACACTCTGTTACGCACCAACAACCAGAAGAACTTGGCCACAAAATTTACTGTGGCCTTCCGGATGCCCAACCGTGGAGCAGTGACCTATTCCGCCCGCTCGCCATCCGCAGCAATGTACCTGGCCAAACATAGTATCACAGCCTCTCGCTGCTCAGCATTCCTCTGAAAAGCACCACTCCGCAGGATGTCCCAGCGGTAAGCGAACTTTGACGTGTTGGTAGACCAAGAGTTCCCCGTGGTAGGACCGTAGAGAAAACGGCTAATAGTAGCGGGTGAAATGTCCACCGGACACCCTCGAACCAGGGTGGAAGTGAGCGGAGCCTGAGCTAGTGGCTTTGACCGCTTGGAAATGGAATCGCGAAGAGTGGCAGCATAGGAAGCACAGAACTCCCGGACAATCTCTTCACTATACGTCCCTGGGTCTCGAGCCATCCAGTCACACTTGTGAAGTTTGAACAGCCGGTGAATATCTGGCACCGTATGCAAGCTCCCCGTGAGGACTCTGCGCTCCTCTTGAATTAATTGGGCCATCTTTTGTTTTGTCATTTTACCATCTTTGCATCCCGATAGATTTTGCCATTGACCCTCTACACACCACCTATTCAGCTCCCCTGCTACATGAGCTGGTTCATCATTTCTTGGTGCAGGCACAGACTCTGAACTAGTTGCCTCATCAGACGAGGCTGCTTGGTCATTCTCTCCAGACCCTGTGGATGATTTGGCATTGGACCCTGTAGCATGGACAGACTCTGATTGTGATGATTG
>NW_006239841.1:0-2099 GCF_000226075.1 Solanum tuberosum
GTTTACAAGCAAGTCAGGTAATGAACATTGGCATGCTGTAAAACGAGTTATGAGATATTTAATTGGAACAAAAAAATTGTGGTTTGTTCTATAAAAAATATTTTGTTGTACTTGAAGGCTTTTGTGATGCAGATTGGAACACTTTATCAGGTGATTCCTATTCTACAGCTGGTTATGTCTTTACTTTAGGTGGTGGTGCTGTTTGTTGGAGATCAAAAAAGCAAACTATAATTGCTAACTCTACCATGGAGGCTGAACTAATTGCTTTAGCTTCAGCTAGTGAGGAAGCAAATTGGTTAAGAGATTTATTGTATCAAATTCCGTATTTTGAAAAACCAATTCCTCCTATTTTAATTCATTGTGATAGCACCACTGCAATTGGTAGAGTTCAAAATCGTTATTACAACGGTAAATCCAGACCGATAAGGAGGAAACACAGTAATGTAAGATCATATTTCACAAATGGTACCATTAATGTTGATTATGTCAAATCTTGTGATAACCTTGCAGATCCTCTTACTAAGGCCTTAACAAGAGAAAAGGTCTGGAGCACATCGAGGGGGATGGGATTGAAGTCTACAAATCTGTGAGTCGTAAATGAGGAAACCCAACCTGGGGACTAGAGATCCTATAACCAGGTTCAAAGGGAAAAACTAATCATATGATGACTTGTTGTGAAAAATGCACTATCTTTTTAATTCCCTTCCTATAATGTGAGTGCATTGTTTCATGTAGTTTGTGAAGGTTGAGTTGATAAAACTCTTAATGAAAATCTGTAGCCCGTATGGGTGTATGGGTGGACTGTTAAGCTTACATGAGCATTCTTGACAGATTTCACATATGTGATGTGTGGAAGTAGGTCGCTTCCTATGAGAATTGGGCTTATTCTCAAAAACACTCATGAAACCAGGATAGCACATGGCCATAACGTGTTGGCTTTAAAGCTCATGTCAACACCTTGATTATTATGTGTGAGCAGTGACATTTTATTTCCCTTAAGCAGTCATAGTTCAAGTTTGAGACCACTACGACTCTAGAGTAAAAGTTACTATTTCACTAAGTGGAGGTTCAATGCAGAGCACACTTTCATTATGCAAAGTAATCTTCCTTCGGCTAATAGACTCTCTTGATTAATATTAAAATGAGTGGGGATTGTTGGTTTAGCATTTTAATATTACTATTTTAATATATAAATTTGCTTTACTTTGACTTAAAAGAGTGTTAGTAGGCATTCTTACATTGCATCCGTTGGTGAGGCATATATGACATTACTCACCTATCAATGCTCATAGGCATTATTGCCCATTATATTTTGGTTACAAAAACGTTCCACTGAACGTTGGGTCAACACCTTGGGCAGTTTTGCATTTGCACGTTGGTGCATTTGTTGCCCACACAATTACTTCTCTAAATTATTTCTCCATTACACCTTGTAACCTATGTAACTCCTAAGACCATTATATTCACTATTTACTATACCATTATCTTCCTTTTCATTTCTAGGAAGACTTCTTCTAGTATAAATAGTGGTGGTCTTCATTTGGTTTGGGAGACACAACACATAAGAAAAATATAGAGTGAAAGAGTTAGTCAAAAAGAGAGTTCTTATTAGTTGAAGGGAGGTGTTCTTGTTGTGGAGCTTTGGACTCAACTCTTGTCCAGAGTTGTTGAGTTATATTTTGTGATTAGGCTGTTGTATCCTGGAGGGGACAAGTCAAGAAGGACTACTGCTGGACCGGTGAAAACATTTGAATGTTTAGAGTTAATCCTGTTGGATATTTTGTAATATATAGAGGTCTTAAATTGAAAATATACATTTGTTTGTAAAAGAACGTGACACTTGTGAAAATTCATCTGTTCTTTCAAGAACATGACTCTTATGAAGAGTCATATGTTCATGAAAGAACGTGACTCTTATGAAGAGTCATCTCTTGATTTAAAGTACTTGAGTGATTTAAAGTAAGATTATAAGACAGCAAGTCATATTGCAAAAGTGAGGCAACAATAGATAATGAAGGAATGACATATATCAGGTTCTGCTTTCTTAACTTCTCTTATTATTAATTTATGAAATTTTATCCTTTGAAATTTTGCGAAAT
>NW_006239841.1:3155-9579 GCF_000226075.1 Solanum tuberosum
TCTTATAATTTTTAAATAATATATATGTTTTATATAATTATGTATATGATTAATGTATTTTATGAATATTTAAAAATCATCTCAAAAAGATTTTATATTTTAATATTTTATTAGTGATGTTTGTAATTTTGAATTAATGAAATTTATGAAAGTCAAAATACTTGCAAATTATTTTTAAAAGTAATTTTGTCTTTTTGTAATCATTTTAAATATTGAATATGTATATTTCTACAATCAGGTTATTTTTATAAATATTTGAAAATCATCAAAAAGGATTTTACAATTTTTAGTTAAATATTTTATTAGTTTAATTTACTTTAAGTTATAGTTATAATTTTGAGTTAATTAGTTTTGTAATTAAATTAATTAGTTTATAATCTAATTAATTATTTTATTTTTGTTAAGATTAAGAAGCTCGTTAATTAATTGATGAAAATTTGTCTTGTTGCAATTTTTAGCCAATAGTTTATCATATCCTTAACCCATTAAAAGACCAAGTTTGGACCTTACTTCCAATTTCCAGTGGCCCACATCATAATTCCCAACCCATACATACCAATTTGCCAGCCCAATAACACACAACATTACATACACCAATGTTCTTAACATAATAAGACCCAACATACGTACAACAACAGCAATACCAAAAACCGACCCCACCCACGTCTTCTTCCCCTTGAAACGCGAAGAAACCCAGAAATGCCAAGAGCAGTACCAAACGATCCCTGCACATGCTTCTTCATCACGCAAAAATTCCAGCAAATCCGCGAAGAAATCCAGTCGCCTCATCCCGTCCCCTCGTCCCCTTTTGTCAGAACTCACCATCCTTTCTACTGTTTGCCTTTGAAAAGAGGAATAATTTCAAAAGATTTTGAATCTTTGCTTAACAGTTTCCCCCCTAATCGATCTCATCCTCTTCCTATATATACTCTCCTTCTATTAATGTCTAAAGGGGCGAGATAGAGAGAAAAAACACAGCCTAAAAAAAAACAGAAAAAAAAAACAGAGTTTGACTCTCTCCTTTTAAATTCGAAGTTGTATTATTTTTCGGAGCTCGTCGAAATCGGCTCACCGGTGAAAGTTTTTCGTGGTCAAGCTCGTCGTCTCAGTTGGCTGCTCCGAGAAAGGTAAAATTCATTTCCAATCCTAATTTATTTCAGTTAATGTGTTTGTTTACGTTATCAAATTTAGTCATAATTTGTCTCTGTAGTAATGACTTTCTCTTTGTTAAGTCATTTGCTTTTGTTGTAGAGAAAATATTTATAAATGTGTTCTGCCTATACATTTTTTTTTGAAAATGATCTCTAAGTGCACTGTTTTGATGTTTATGTTAGAATTATATGTTTTGGAACTTTGTTTCAATACCTTAAGACTCATAATGTAGTTGTGCATTCAATATTTACTTGACCATTATTTTTCTTTGGTATCACTTTAGTGTCATTTGTAATTCAATAAATTCTTATTTATTGCATGATCTGTCCTTTCAGTGAATAAGTATTTTTTTTTGTATCTGAGAAGTGTAATAAAGATTCAATAACACTGGATTCTCTTTAAGAACTAGTCTATAATCTATATGTTCATGGTCTTGAATCTTAAATTGTGTCTTTTTGTGTATTCATATGCTTTTGTTAGGGTCTAAATCTATTCAAAGACCGGTTTAGCTAAGTAACCAATCTCTACAAAACTTTAGCTTTGCATTTTTGTCGATATCCCCTACTCTTTTTTTTCCCTCTAAATAATCACATAAGGTTTTTTTTTTCTTTCTTGTTTTATACGGCCTACAACTATAACATAAGTAATTTCCTTTTGTTTCAATTCTTCATATGACTTTAAGTATGATATATTTGCTAATTTGTTAAAGTGAAATTATTGAAAGTGGTAGGTATATCACGTGGTGAGCATTAGTCATACTTCATATGCTTATATATTTTCTTTGGTGCTTGTAGTAATTTGTAGATATCTTGAGTTAAGCTATATCATGATTATTCCTAGTTGAAAGCGTAATTGCATATGTAAATTGTTCAAAATCCTCCATTAATTCCTTTTCCCTTATTTTGATACATGTGACATTCATCCGAGTCCATTCCGGACTCCATCCCCGCATTTCGTTGAATTGAATCCCTCTCGAGTCAGCCAAAGTGATGAACAGATCTTGAGAAGTTGACTTACAAATTAAGGAAGTTGAAAACAGATGTTCGGAAAAAGCCAAAATAGGTCGTGTATGTGTTGTATACACAAGTATACACTGATATACATGTCAAAATTGTGAGAATACAGGGCTGGGGCATAATACAGGTGTTCGGAAGCAAGATATACATTAAAAGAGCTGACATACGTGTCGATATACACTGATATACAGTCGGTGTATACAAAAATGGGATTGGATTAAAGGCCAAATTTGCAAGCGAAATTGGCCCAAGAAGGGCCCCAATTTCGTTATCTCTTTTACTCTTCTAATTGATTGATTATGTTTTGACTAATCTTATTTAACTCTAACTTTAAATAACTTAATTAGATTCCCCGAAAGATGAGTTATTTTTGTTATGTTGGTTTACTTTTAATACTTTTTTTGTGTTCATTTATTTTACTAATAAGATCTTATATTATTAATTGAATTAAAACTCTTTATTCTTAAAAAGAACGTTATTTAATGTTTTTCACTTAACATACTTTTAGTTCGTTTAAAATTGTTTCAAGTTAAGGTTTCTCCCAAATAAACTTTTTTTTAAAAAAAAAGCCTTTTCAATTAATTAAAATAAATTACTTACTTAGTCATTTTCTCAAAAAGGGTTAGTCAATTAATTCAAAATGATGTTCATGCTTTAATTTATTAAATTGGTTTAAATTGTTATTTCAAAATGAATTAAATAAATTCTAATTAATCTAGTTTTATTAATATTCTAATTACTTATATTTCGAGTCAAATGTTTCATTTTTCGGTCCCTTTCTCTAAAAAAAAAAAAAAAAAAAATATGCGTCATTTATTCAATTATTTTTCTCAAAGTAATCAAGTATTGTAAATTATTATTGCCTATGTTAAAACATTTTTTCAAAAAATACAAAAAATAAAAATTGTCAAATATATTTTAGTCAAATCGCAGGTGAACCGCATGTTAACGGACACTTCGAATGCTTAAACCCTTCTCGAAGTGTAAATTGAACCTCGAACCCTTTTTTGGTATTCTCAAATGATTTTTTCTGTTTAAAATCTTTGAAAATTATAAGTTTTCTTAATTTCTTTAAAAAATTAAGTGGCGACTCTTTTCTAAGTATTTTTCTCAAATTGATCTATACTTAGAACATTTCAAAAAGTAATTTTTCTAAAGGTTAGTTAAATTACGACACAACAGAAATGACGACTCTGCTGGGGATGTAATTAAGTTCTAACCATAAGATTTGACTATTTGACTAATTACTATTAATTGCTGAATTGTTTATTTGTGCTTAATGTGTTTAAATTGCTATAAAATTGTTGCATTAATGGCATGACATATTCCGTCAAACAACGCTTATTTTTTATTTTTTTACTTAAAGGACGATTATGCGGGCCGCAGTCGTTCGTTAAGCAAATTGTTCTCGGGGCACCCTGACGAATGTAGTTGGCTACTAGATAGTCAACGGTCGTTAACTGTCCCAGCCCAAGTAGTTCCCTCAAGAGTTTAGGGTTTAGGGTTTCAAAATGGTCACCGAGACGCCAAACCTTCTTCGTGTGTGGTGGTACAATCTCAATGCATATCAGAAAAGAGAATTTTCCATTCACTTGGGTCACCTCCCGTCAATAATGAATCTCAAAGTCTGGCCTAAGTTCATCGAGGTGGTCACTCGATTTTGGGATGATGAGAGGATGGTGTTTCACTTCGGAGACGTTGAAATGACACCAACTATTGAAGAAATCAGAGATTGCCTAGACAATGTCGGAATGTGCCAGAAAAGGAAAATCATCCGGATCATCACATTTTGCTACCAGATAAGCCGACCAGCACAGAACTGAAAAACATGTTGTTACTGGTAAATGCAGACTGGCTAGACACCCCGAGTATTCCGTTTCTGAAATTCTACGAACGGTGGGGACACGAGAACTATTATAAGAATTTTCCAAATGAGTTTCTCAGTCGCAGTAGTTGGAGTCAGACTCAAACTCTAGCATTTGCCGTATGCCTCTTAGGGACGATGGTATTCCCTCAAGGCGAAGTGAATGAAATTGATACTCGGGTTGTCATGGTTACACACGCCATCTTCGAGGGAGTTGGTAATAAAGGACAAGTTAAGAAATACTTCAACTTAGCCCCGATCATTCTGGCCGACATCTACCGATCTTTGGGTCAATGCAAAAATGGGTTCACATTTTTTCAAGGTTGTAATATCTTGCTACAGTGGTGGATGTCTAAACATCTAGTGAAGACATACGAGACTCAGAAACAGAAATTGGCCGAACCACAAAAAGAAACCCACATCGACCATCACGAGTTTCATTTGAGCAACAACAGGTTCAAGATCCACAGCACTAGGGAAGCATGGGCTAAAGTCTTCCACGACATAAAAGATGGAAACGTACAATGGATGTTTCAAGGTTTCATGTCAGAAAAAATAGCTATTCAGGGGGCTAAGTGTCCTTTCCTAATCCTTCCTGGCATTAGAGGGGTACGACCTTACAATCCTAGCAGGGTAATGCGGCAATTCGGCAGAAGACAGATTCTACCTTTCAAAGGAGACACTAGCCGCTACGTCTTTGACTACAACGGGTGCGACAAGATACCTTACGCCAAGGATATTTGTCAAGAATGGGTTGGACGGGTCAACCTAAAAGAGAGCATGGCAGAAAATAGATATGAAGTCGGGTATGTGGATGAATACAAAAAATGGTTGCAGGATGATCTGCGTGGTACACTTGACCCGACGCCACGCACGGGCCGACAGATTGAAGATGTCCAGGTAAGGCTCCAAATCCAAGCCTATCATTTTCAGCAGGAATGGGACCGAAGAGAGCAAGAGTTTCAGCGTAGGGCAATACCTGAGTAGGGAACAAGAGTTCTAGCATCGCGAATATGAAAGCCAAAGGGCATTAGCCTTTGTCAGGCAAGAGTTAGCTGACGCGAGAGCCTGTCTAATACGTTTGGACTTGAACTTGGATGATCAGCTTAACACCCTCCAGGGCGTGTCGATATCTTCAAAGCTGTGTTCGCTGAGCCGCATGTGATAACCAGCAAATTTCTCATTCGTGAAGAAGTGGGAAAAGCAAGAGGAGGAGCAGGTCCTTCAGCATTTTATTTATCTTATTCCCCTGCGTGGGATTGATGTTCTTGTATTTGCAGTTTATCCCTTCCCTAAAAGATGTATCACTTTGCTTAACTTTGTAATGAATTCTCTATTGTTTATGAATCTTATTTTGGGGGATGCAACAATTGTTTCAAAAAAGCGCAATACATCCTTCAAATCGCTAGGCCTACCCTAGGCATAAAAAAGGTCACATGCATGTTTAGGAAGCGATATTTGTGTGACTTAACTGATATGTTGCTTTGAATGAGGACATTTTTAGCCTACTACTTTTCGGAAATTTTCTAAAAAAATAAAAAAAAATAAAAAAAAATTCCCTAATACCAAATACAAGTCACTACCAAATGTCCGACCAAAATTCCATGAGTCTTAAGTTTCTCAGCCAGAAATAAAATCTTACTATCAAATCCTGAAATATTACTGTATCATCTCAGAAAAGGTAAAATTGCTGCTAAGATGGAAAAGGGAAGGGCATCGACATAAAGCTAACTGAGGAGGATTTGAGGATGAAATTACAACGGCTCAGACAAGAGATCCAAGAAACCAGAAAAAGGAGAATAGAAGTGGAGTTTGCCACCGCAATCGCACGAACAACAAATGTGGCACTAGACGCGGAATCGGCAGCAAAGATGACAAAATGTGTTGTTATAGATGAAGAGACAGTTGTTGTGCGGAAGAAGCGCGATGCCCTCAAAGATATAACCGTGATGTTTCAGAAGCCACGTAGAAAGCACTCTTTTTTCAGCCAAAAGGCCAACATCAGTGGTCTCGAAGACACCGGACCTGAAGCTACTGTAAAAGATACTGGGGAGGAAATTGTCTATAGGCCTCCTCTTCAGGGACGGTGGAAGGAAGAGAATGAGAAAACCACCCTCGAAGCATATGAGTTTACCCCCCGTGATTAATGCGACAATCAGAAGAAGAATGGCTCGGGTGGAGGCACATTTTATCTTTTAGGAGCTTTATTGTCTGTTTTTCACTTTTCTTGTAATCTACAAGAAATGAATGAATGAAAATAAAACTTCCTTTGTATTCGAACTACGTAGGGCCTGAATTCTCCTTCGGAGATACGTAGGCAGCCTTTCAAGGCCCGACCCCTATCTTTTTAAAAAATTTCTTTTCCCCCTCTTTCATTCTACAAGGAAACATT
>NW_006239841.1:9762-10366 GCF_000226075.1 Solanum tuberosum
CTTTCTATGTGATATCTTGCATTATTCGTCCGGGACTAATACTAACAAATTTGCCTTTGAGTTGTTTTTCTCTAAAGGTAGTAAGAACTGATTTGTGTTGATACACTGGCCGATCATCCTTATTTCACTAGATCTAAAGATCCTAAAGATTCCTTCCTAGTAAAAATTCACAAAAGGGAAAAGCGGCAATGGGTGATAACAACGAAGAAACTAGCCTTACTGATGTCGTGGTGGCTCAGCCCGCCCTTGCTGATCAGAATGAACTGATCCTACAGTTGATGCAACAAATTACAGAGATGAGGGTCGAGATGCAGAGGAAACAAGATTTGCCTCCTCCGATTTTTGCTGTCAATGCTCAACCGGACGGAAGACCTCTAGCTCAAATTCCCCCTCCTAACATGGAACAAGCTCAAAACCCGCCTTCAAGTCCTGCTCGTAATCCCTCCATCATTGACCTTACCACCCAAAACCCTCGTTACGCCTCAACCTCCTATCAAACACCACCCCCTCCTCAAAATACTAGCCTCCAAGCACCACTCCCTTCCCCCCAATGCAAACCACCAACTGGCCTACCCCCTCAAAGCCAAAATGTTAACCGCCCGCA
>NW_006239841.1:10484-12673 GCF_000226075.1 Solanum tuberosum
TGGAGGTCAAAGGAAGAGGCAGTCAAGCTGAATATGAAAGAAGAGATCAGGAAAGCCATGAAGGAGCTGCATTGTATTCCTGAAGTCGATGGGTTAAGTTATGAGGATTTGTGCATCCATCCAGATTTGGACCTCCCGGAAGGGTTCAAGGTGCCAAAATTTGACATCTTCGGAGGAACGGGGAACCCCTTAGCACACCTGAGGGCCTACTGTGACCAACTCGTGGGAGTTGGAAGAGATGAAGCTTTACTGATGCGGCTTTTTAGCCGAAGTCTGAGCGGAGAGGCTCTAGAGTGGTTTACGTCTCATGAAACGAGACAGTGGTCTAGTTGGAACGCTCTGGCTAAAGACTTCATCGAACGATACACCTACAATGTGGAGATCGTTCTTGATCGCTACTCCTTGGAGAAAATGAAGCAGAAGTCGACCGAAAGTTACAGAGAATTCGCATATAGGTGGCGAAAGGAGGCAGCTTGAGTTAGACCTCTTATGTTAGAAAAGGAAATTAGTCGAGGTGTTTGTGCGGGTGCAAGAGCCCGAGTATTATGACAGAATCATGTTGCTCGTTGGAGCAAAATTTGCTGAGATAGTCAAGGTAGGTGAGACTATCGAAGATGGATTGAGAACCGGGAAGATTGATCGTGTTGCTGCCTCGCCCGGATCTTCAGGCTTGTTGAAGAAGAAAGAGAGGATGTGTCCTCTATCTCTTACGAGGGGAAGAAGACCCCAAGGAAATCCTTATCATACCAAGGTCATTCTCGACCTTCACAGGGTTCATACCCGACTCGTTATGCACCGGATGAGTACCAAAATACCCCTCCCCCCAGTTATCAAAATACCCATCCTCCCATTTACCAAACTCCCCCTACTATTTACCAAATTCCCCCTCCAATTTACCAAACTCCACCTCATCACTACCGGAACGTCGCCCCCAACTGTGTCAATGTTCGAACAAATTACCAAACTCCTTCCCCGACGTACCAAACCCTAGCTCCACCTTACCAAAATACCCGCCCGAACTACCAAGCTCCACAACCAAATTACCAAACCAACTCATATCCCAGATATCAAGCCCCTCGTCCAAACGCTCCAAATTATCGCCAGATGCCTCCTCCGCAACAAGGAAATTACAATGCCCCCCGTCCTAGATTTGAGAAGAAGACTGCTAGAATTTTCACTCCGCTCATTGAAAGCCGAACAAAGCTGTTCGAGCGATTAACTGCGGCAGAATATATTCATCCAGTGGGGCACAAGTTGGTTGATACTAGCTCAAAGTTTTACAGACCCGACCAGAGGTGCGCGTATCACTCCAACAGTGTTGGACATGATACCGAGGACTGTATCAACCTGAAACATAAAATCCAAGACCTGATCGATTAGAACCTGGTCTCTCTTCAGACGGTCGTGCCCAATGTCAACAGTAATCCTTTGCCAAATCATAGAGGCGTCACTATCAATATGATAGAGATAGATGACGATTGGTGCGTGGCAAAGGCAATAGTTCCGGTTGTTCCTGATGAACTGGAAAGGGATGTAGGCTCGTTGAGCATTAGAGAGAAGAAATAGTTTGTGATTCTGACACCCAAAAAGGTTGTTGCCTTGGTGCCACGAGAAACTCTTGCCCGACCAAAGTTTGTGATTGAAACAGTTGTTACCCAGGGTATGATCAGATCCGGCAGGTGCTACACACCGAAAGAGTTGGCAAAAGGAGGACAGAAGAAGGACCAAGAAAAAAGGCCGATTAGTGAAGCCGAAGCTGAGGAGTTTTGGAGAAAAATGCAACCGAAAGATTATTCGATTGTGAAGCATCTAGAGAAAACGCTGGCTCAGATTTTTGTGTGGGCTTTATTGATGAGTTCGCAGTTGCATAGACAGGCTTTGATGAGAGCTTTGGATGACACTTATGTTCCTGTGGGTACTAACAACGACCATCTAGCAGCCATGTTAAACCAGGTCATTCGGGGACATCAAATCAACTTTTGTGACGAAGAGTTGCCCTTTGAAGGAAGGCTGCACAACAAAGCTCTGCACGTCACCATCAAATGCCAGGACAAAGTTATAAATCGTGTTTTGGTCGACGATGGGTCCAGTCTTAATATCTGCCTACTTTCGACTCTCAAGCAGCTGAAATTCGACTTGGGAAAGGTTCAACAAAACCAGGTCAATGTGAGAGCTTTTGATGGAGTGCA
>NW_006239841.1:13395-15126 GCF_000226075.1 Solanum tuberosum
AAAGTTATAAATCGTGTTTTGGTCGACGATGGGTCCGGTCTCAACATCTGCCCGCTTTCGACTCTCAAGCAGCTAAAATTCGACTTGGGAAAGGTTCAACAAAACCAGGTCAATGTGAGAGCTTTTGATGGAGTGCAGAGAGACACGATAGGGGCAGTAAATTTGGATATCCAGATGGGACCTGCAGAATTCAATGTGGAGTTTCAGGTGTTGGACATCAATACCAGCTACAACTTGCTTCTTGGAAGATCGTTTATCCACATGGTTGGGGCTGTGCCTTCTACCCTTCACTAACTGATGAAATTTGTTTGGAAGGGACAGGAATTGGTCATTCATGGTGAGGAGAGTCATTCTGATGGGTATGCGCCAATCGTTCACGAGGTTTCCCGAGGTTGTGATTTCTACACAGTGGAGCTGATAAATGCCACCGATGACGATTTGGCTCCGCAGCCTCCTATGCCTACTGTGTACAAAATGATTGCTACTGTCATGCTCGAGAATGGTTTCGAACCAGGTTTTGGATTGGGGAAGCATTTCCAAGGAATCGTCGAGCCTATCCAAATTCCTGCCAAAGGAGCAAAGTTTGGTTTGGGTTATGTCCCAACAGATGACGAAGTGGAGATGAAGAACAAGAGGGTTTATTAAGTGTTGGCTAGGCCAATTCCTCATCTGTACCAGTCATTCCCGGTGCAAGAACACGTCAACAATGGTGGTCTCGGGGAAGGAATCTGGGGCCTATTTGAGGAGATTGATGCGGTCATCGAGGAAGAGGATGGAACATCAGGCATCCGTGATGCAGAACCTGATGAGCAAATACAGAACTGGACCTCCACACCACTCCTGATTTCCCGCTTATCTAGGTAGAAAGGACATGTGTTTTTGTTTATTTTTAAAATCGGTGGTAGTCCAGAAGAGGCCCGAGACCCACCCTTTATGCAATTGTTACTTGTTTGAAGCTTTTAAATTTCCTTGTGATGTTTAAAAAGGCGAAATGGCTCTCGGCCATAGCCAAAGTTTGTGCTTGTCTTTCAATTTAAAAGAAAAGCCTCTTTTATCAAAAATATGTTTATTTATCTGTTTATATTTTACTTTCCTAACTTTGTTTGTTTATGATTTCAGTAATATTAATTTAAAACCTGCCAATGTCATGTCATGTCATGAACCGAGTGAACAAAATAAAGAAGGTGATGACGAATGTGAGGAATACGAAGAAGAAAATGAGATACCCGAACATATTGCGGATGAATTTCAACAATTCGAGAATCAACACAAGCCAAATCTTGAAAAAACTGAAACTGTGAATCTCGGAGATGAGAAATGCGTCAAAAAAGTCAGAATCAGTGTCTATCTGACTGAAGCTCGAAGAAGAGACCTGGTTCGTTTGCTCAGGGAGTACATTGATGTATTTGCCTGGTCTTACAGAGACATGCCAGGGCTGAGCACGAACATGGTGTCCCACAAGTTGCCGATCAATCCAGATTTAAGCCCAGTAAATCAAAAGACTCGGAAATTCAAGCCAGAGTTGAGTTTGAAGATCAAAGAGGAGATTACAAAGCAGATCGAGTCCCAAGTAGTGGAAGTGACGCAGTATCCGACTTGGTTAGCTAATGTTGTTCCGGTTGCCAAGAAAGACGGAAAAATCAGAATTTGTGTTGACTACAGAGATCTCAACAAAGCTAGCCCGAAAGATAATTTTCCATTGCCAAACATTCACATCCTCATTGATAACTG
>NW_006239841.1:16059-20616 GCF_000226075.1 Solanum tuberosum
GCTGATCATCTTGCAGAGAATCCAGTTGATGAAGAGTATGAACCGCTCAAGACTTATTTTCCTGATGAAGAAGTAGCGTTTGTGGGTGAAGATATTTCTGAAGCATATCCTGGTTGGAGAGTATTCTTTGATGGAGCGGCAAATCACCAAGGGAAAGGTATCGGAGCAGTCTTAGTGTCAGAATCTGGTCAGTATTATCTTGTGGCGGCTAAACTTCGATTTAATTGCACAAACAACATGGGTGAGTATGAAGCTTGCATCCTCGGTTTAAAGATGGCAATCGACATGAACGTTCATAAGCTTCTGGTTATTGGAGACTCCGACTTACTGATTCATCAAGTTCAAGGAGAATGGGCCGTGAAGAATCCAAAAATCACACCGTATGTGCAGTATATATAGAAGTTGTGCAAGAGATTTCGCAAGATTGAGTTCAGACATACTCCCAGAACACAGAATGAGTTGGCCGATGCTCTTGCCACCATTGCCTCAATGATCAAACATCCGGATACAAGTTATATTGATCCCTTGGATATAGAGGTAAAAGAGCAGCCTGTCCATTGTTCACATGTTGAAGCGGAGCCAGATGGTTTACTTTGGTATTTTGACGTCAAGAAGTACTTGGAGACTGGAATTTATCTTGAGAATGCAACGTTCAACCAGAAGAAGTCAATACGCCGTATGGCCCTTAATTCTTTGCAAGTGGAGAAATCCTTTATAGGAGGACTTCAGATTTAGGTCTTCTCAGATGTGTTGATGCTAGTGAAGTTGTAAAGCTCCTGGAACAAATACACGCAGGAGTTTGTGGTACTCACATGAATGGACTTATTTTGGCAAGAAAGATCCTCCAAGCCGGTTATTTTTGGATGACTATGGAACATGATTGTTGCAAGTTTGTGCAGAAGTGTCACAGGTGTCAAGTGCATGGCGATTTGATTCGAGTGCCGCCTCACGAACTCAATGCTATGAGTTCACCTTGGCCTTTTGTAGCTTAGGGCATGGATGTCATCGGTCCAATAGAGCCAGCCGCCTCTAACAGACACAGATTCATTTTGGTTGCCATTGACTACTTCACCAAGTGGGTGGAAGCAGCTTCGTACAAGTCGGTAACCAAGAAAGTTGTAGCTGATTTTGTTCACAACAACCTGATATGTAGGTTTGGAGTACCAGAATCCATCATTACTGATAATGGAGTGAATCTTAACAGTCACTTGATGAGAGAGATATGTGAACAATTCAAGATTACTCACTTAAATTCCACCGCCTATCGTCCCCAAATGAACGGAGCTGTAGAACCTGCCAACAAGAACATAAAGAAGATTTTGAGGAAGCTGATTGACAATCACAGATGTTGGCACGAGATGTTGCCATATGCTTTGTTGGGTTACCGAACAACTGTCAGAACATCAGTTGGAGCTACTCCATGTTTGCTAGTATATGGAACAGAAGCAGTTATTCCTGCAGAAGTTGAAATACCTACATTAAGAATCATCCAAGAAGCTGAATTGAGTGATGCTGAATGGGTTCGCAAGCGGATCGACCAGTTGACATTGATCGATGAGAAGAGGATGGTTGCTGTTTGTCACGGTCAACTTTATCGACAGAGAATGATTCGCGCTTTCCACAAGAAAGTAAGAGCCATGATATTTGAAATCGGCCAGTTGGTTCTCAAAGGCATTTTCCCTCATCAGGATGAGTACAAAGGAAAATTTTCACCAAATTGGCAAGGACCCTACATGGTTCGAAAAGTGTTATCTGGAGGTGCCTTGATCCTGTCGGAGATGGATGGCACCGAATGGCCGAAACCAATCAACTCAGATGCTGTTAAGAGATATTAGGTGTGAAGTTTCAGTTTGTATCATTTCCTTGTAATCGTTCTATTTGCCTGTAATCGTTCTATTTGCTTGTAATCGCCTCGTTTAAAATTTTATCCCCTTTGTAATGAACTACGTCTGACTAGAATTCTCAAAATTGAGATACGTAGGCGGCCTATGTCGGCCTCGGTTACCCCTTTACCCCCTTTAATACTTTTCTTTGTATTTGAACTACGTTCGACCTGAATTCTCAAGAATGAGATACGTAGGAGGCCTATGTCGGCCTCAGTCGGTTTCTTTGTAATTCTCTTATGTTTGTTAATCTTTGAAGGGGAACTACGTTTGACCTGATTCCTGCCTCAACGGGATACGTAAGAGCCACAACGGCTCGGTCATATCTCCCGTAAGATGTCTATTTTCCAACTGGGGCAGAATTTTTGGGAAGGAATAAAAAATTCTCAAGTAGAAGATTTATTTTTTTCCACAAATCAAGACTGAAGTTACTTTGAGATTTGCAACTGGGACAAAAATTTTGAGAAGATCTAAAAAATTCCATGATTTTCTCACCAACGTTTAAAGATAAACCAATATAGTTAACTGGGACAGAAATTTTGAGGATGGCCTCAAAATTTCAACAGGCTCATCGGCAGTTTGGAACAACTTTGAATGCTTCCCAGCAAATAATCAGACAGACCTCGGGACATCAACTTCAAAAGCGTTCATCAGGCTTGATGTGACATGACACTTGACAGTGACATTTTCTAAACATTACTTTTATTTTATTTCATTTTTGAAAATCTATTTTTCTTAAAACTTTTCTTTCGTGTTTAAATTATTTTGCATAAATATATTTTGTCTTATCTATCAAGAGGCGGGAGATCGGAGAAATCAACTGAAGATAACAAGACAAGTAGCAGACAACCGCAGAGATCGACACAGATCAGTTCATTTTAAACTAACAATTTTTCTGTGGATGCAGGAAAATTTTTATGCTGCTTATATCAAAGATTTTGGAACATGAATAACATTATTTCATTCAATTCCCAACAAAGCAAAGATCATAATGAACATTGCGACTATGTTCGGAGATGGAACAAACGAAAATCACGAAGAGAGCAATATTATTATTCTCCAGCAACTAGAGATACCTGGAAGATGTTTATCTACATTATATTATTAGATATGATAATATTCTTACCCGGAGAGTCATTTATATCGTATTGTCAAAAGAGATGATACCACTGCTCCGAGGGTCATTTTTATTTATATTGTCGATTGAGACGATATCACTACCCGGAGAGTCACTTATATCGTATTGTCAAATGAGATGATACGATATCAGCGAGACATCATCGAAGTCATGCATAGCAAGAGGAAATCATGCACAACAAAGAGGAAAAGTCATGCATCGCGGGAAAGAGATCCATGCATAGCAAGAGAAAGAAGTCATGCATCGCGGAGAAGTCATGCATAGTAAGAGGAAACCATGCACAACAAAGAGGAAAAGTCATGCATCACGGGAAAGAGATTCATGCTTTGCAAGAGAAGATTCATGCATCGCGGAAAAGGAATTCATACATCACAAGAGAAAGATTTACCCATCACAAGAGAATCAACATCAACTGCATCATTTTTTTTGTAACAACGACATCAAAAGAACTATAAACATATTACATCAGCCTATTTTATTACTTTGACGTCAAAAGAGGAGTACGTTGGAGATTATATCACAAATATGAGACACAAACTTTATTTGTTTCACGTCAAACCCGATGGAGTTGACGTCAAATACTCAAGGAGAGCAATTAAGTGTCAATACGGTGAAAGACACTATCTCTCAATTTGAATTACATTTTTTATGCTAATAAGTTTTATCTCAGTCTTTGTCGAGAGCATCCGAGAGGATGAATTCTCAAAACAAACCACAGGTGCGGACGACATAAAAAAGGATGCAGCGCAACGTGGAACTTTTTCTTAGCAGCGAATGAGACATAGTCCAAAGAGGAGTATCAAACTCTCAGGACGCGAGCAGAGGATCGACTTCCACCACAATCAAACCACACCCCTATCAGAAGGCACGTGGGTGTTTCTTTGGGTTTGTCGATTTCAGTTTCGCATTCGGAAATTTTTGGTCTCTACCAGAAGCAGCTTCCCAATCTGAGTGACAATACATCATGAGCTTTGGAAATTATGTCCATGCAAGTTCTTACTTATGGGTGTGAAGCGCGCCACATTCATGGCTAAGAGGTTGCAAGCCTATTTTTCATACTCGACTTATTTGTCACTCTCCCAGAACCAAAGATTATCTAGCATAATAAATTTCCTTTTTTAGCCGATCGAGTCAAACTACAAACAGCCTGATTCCTAAGGTTTAAGGATATGTAGGTGGGCTCAATGTTCAAAACTTGGCTGTACTCCGACATTCCCTCTTAAATCTTATTCCCTAGCATTTCGGTCTCTTCATAATTCGATATCGGAATAGCTTTTGAATTCTTTCACTGTTAATTAGATGTCCCCACAAGTTATGAAAAGGGCATTTGAAACATTTAAAGTGTGGAAGTGATTGGATTATGATTAATAGTCAATAATATTTCCTACAAGTGCCCTGAATTCTCATATAGCCTGAGAGATGTAGGAAACCCGATACCGGGGTCCGGCCGTAATTCCTAAAGTCCGTACCAAAATCCCTTATCTAATAGATGAAGATGTGGTCGGTCAAAATTGGATTCGTCAATTTCATTTGCCT
>NW_006239841.1:20688-20809 GCF_000226075.1 Solanum tuberosum
CCTCCACAATATAAATTAATCATTTCGAGCTTCTTCAATTTCAAACGATTTAAAATAACTAGTTTTATAAAAACTTAAAAACTAATATATATAGTTTACAAATTATTTTAAATAGTTTTGT
>NW_006239841.1:20909-21022 GCF_000226075.1 Solanum tuberosum
TCCTCGCAAACTGCCCGACTTTCTCCTTCACGTCTCCGACTCTAAATCCTCTAATCTCAAAGGTTCCAGCCCCAATCACTTAGAAACATAAAATCCCTCAACATTCAATAGAA
>NW_006239841.1:21146-22627 GCF_000226075.1 Solanum tuberosum
TAACCAAACCTTTCTTAATGAATAAAAGGGGCTAGGTGTGTGGGGGAAAGGATCACCCAACACTAAAAGCTCACATACCTTGGTAGGGATCACCCCCGACGAAAATCCACGATGATCTCCTCGATTTTTCCTCTTCTTCTCTTCTTCTCCTCTTTCTTCTCTTCTTCACTCTCAAGAACCCTAACTTTCACTCCCTTAAAATGGAACAAAATGATCCAAATATAATCCTAACACAACAATATATCCTCAAAAGAATTAGCTAGGGAAAAGACCAAAATGCCCTTAATGATTCCCGGACGGATTTTCTTGTCAACTGCCCAACTTTCAAAGGGCCATAACTCGCTCATACAAACTCGGAATTGAGAAAACTCGGCGGCGTTGGAAATATCATTCCACAAGCTTCACAACCATAACTGGAACTACTCCTAACTCATCCTGAGCTGGAAGTTATGACTGCTCAAAGTTGGCCAAAAATCACTGATTTCCACACTTAGCCAATTTTTCAGATTTTCAAATCCTTTCCAAAAATGAAAAATTTCAAATTCTAAGCCTCTTCTTAGCTATTTCTTTAATTTACCACATATTGAGAGGGAATCAATGAAGAAATATCTAGGGTTTTTTTAGAAGACATTTTGGAATTTTGGGAAATGGTTAAAGGGTTGTGTGTTTTGTGATGTATTTTACCACGTAGGATTAGTTTTCCATGTAGGAGTTGTGTAATTTCATGCGCTCCACCTTAAAAAAAAATGTCTCACACGATAGGTGCCAAGTCAGGCAGGTGTGTATGATAGACAGTCTTTTTGAGGGGTTCAAGTGTTCAATAGGAAGACAGCCTTATTGAGGTGTCTAAATGAAAAAAAAACATATAAGTTCAAGGGACCGCTTATGAGTTCTGTCTTATTTTTTCCCACACATTATCTAACTATAAAACATTCACGTCGATAAAACAAAATATTTTCAACATGCTTGAAATAAAAGACGAACACCTTAAAGTTCAAATGAAATACTTTAATCATTGCCTAGGGATGTGTATCGGTTTGGTTCAATTTTGAAGTTCATCAATTTAACTTATCAGCTATCGATTAGTAGATATGCTAAACTGTTATAGAACCATTAATATATTGACTTATCAATTATTGGTATATTGATTATTGAACATTAGCGGTTTAATTATCAATCAAATGGTTAAAATTTGACATAAAAAATATTAAAAAGTACTTAAAAACAAGGCAATAAACGAGATGAACTATGCACATGAGTTGATAGATTGCACCTTGTGTTGGTTTAGCATTTTAATTTTACTATTTTAATATATTAATTTGCTTTACTTTGAGTTAAAAGAGTGTTAGTGGGCATTCTTACATTGCATCCGTTGGTGAGGCATATATGACATTACTCACCTATCAATGCTCATAGGCATTATTGCCCATTATATTTTGGTTACAAAAACGTTCCACTGAACGTTGGGTCAACACCTTGGG
>NW_006239841.1:22752-23019 GCF_000226075.1 Solanum tuberosum
GCCATTTATCTTCACTATTTACTACACCATTATCTTCATTTTCATTGCTAGGAAGACTTCTTCTAGTATAAATAGTTGTGGTCTTCATTTGGTTTGGGAGACACAACACATAAGAAAAATATAGAGTGAAAGAGTTAGTCAAAAAGAGAGTTCTTATTAGTTGAAGGGAGGTGTTCTTTTTGTGGAGCTTTGGACTCAACTCTTGTCCAGAGTTGTTGAGTTATACTTTGTGAAGGCTGTTGTATCCTGGAGGGGACAAGTCAAAGA
>NW_006239841.1:23262-35289 GCF_000226075.1 Solanum tuberosum
TCAAGATGGGAGACCTTAACAAGTCATTTCGGTTCAATGGTAACCATTTTAAGAGATGGAAGGGTAAAGTACTTTTCTACTTGAGTCTTCTCAATGTTTCTTATGTGTTAACTGAGAAGAATCCTAATAAAGTAGACATCACCTCTATGAATGATGATGAAACTATTTCTCATCTAGAGAAAGTGGAAAAGTACGATGGTGATTCCTATAAGTGTCGGTATTAACTTCTCAATTGTCAATCTGATATTTTTTATGATTATTATGATAGAACTTACTCTAGTGCAAAGAAAATTTGGAAAGTATTGCAGAGTAAGTATGATACCGAAGTGGCTGGAGCGAAAAAATATGCGGCTAGTATAGTAGACCAAGCTCAAGACTTTATAATGATTGTTGGTGAGCTAAGGTCTGAGGAGGTAAAAATTGGAGACAACCTTATTGTTTGTGGCATAGTAGATAAACTTCCACCTTCTTGGAAGGAATTTCAAAAAACTATGCGCCACAAACAAAAGGAAACCTCCCTTGAAACCTTGATAATGAAATTTCGCATGGAAAAAGAGGCTAGGGGACAAGATACACTTTTACAAATAGAAGAGAGCAACATCACAACGAAGGTAAATTTAATTACTTCAAATAATGCTACTCCTGAATCTCACAAAAATACATCTTTGAAGCCTAAGAAAAAAAAATTCAAGAAAAATAATGATAGACCTCCCAAGAAAAATAATGGTGAAAATAACCAAGCACAAAATCAACAAGTTCAAGACAAGGGACCATGCTTTGTTTGTGGCAAGAGTGGGCATATTTCTTGATTTTACAGATTCCGGAAACGTGGTCCTAACGCTCAGGCAAACGTTACCGAAGAACCTTTTGTGGCGGTGATTATCGACATAAACATGGTTGAGAATGTTGATGGATGGTGGGCAAATTCTGGTGCAAACCGTCATGTCTGTTATGACAAAGACTGGTTTAAGAAATATACTCATTTTGAGGAGCCTAAAACCATCATGCTTGGTGATGCTCACACTACTCAAGTGCTCGGAAAGGGAGATGTCGAATTGAGTTTTACTTCTGGAAGGGTATTAACTTTGAAAGATGTACTTTATACTCCTTCTATGAGGAAAATTTGATGTCTAGTTTTCTTCTTAATAAAGCAGGCTTTAAACAGATTATTGAATCTGATCAATATGTAACAGTGAAGTAAGGGTATTTTTGTGGGGAAGGGGTATGCATGTGATGGGATGTTCAAACTGAATGTTGAAATGAATAAAGTTTCTACATCTATTTATATGCTTTCTTCTACCAATTTTTGGCATGCTCGTTTGTGTCATATTAATGATCGTTATGTTGGAATCACGAGTAGTTTAGGATTAATCCCAATGATTAAAAAGAATTTTGAAAAATGTGAGGCTTGTAGTAAAGCAAAAATCACTAAAAGGCCTCATTTCCAAGTTGAAAGAACAACTAATTTGTTAGAATTAGTTCATACTGATCTTTGTGAACTTGGTGGAATTTTAAATCGTGGAGGTAATAGATATTTTATCACTTTCATTGATGATTTTCTAAGTTTACATATGTTTACTTGATGAAAATAAAAGTGATGCTTTTGAAAATTTCAAAACTTATCTCCATGAGGTTGAAAATCAGTTTGGAAGAAAATAAAAAGAATTAGAAGTGATTGAGGCCGTGAATATGAGTCAAATGAGTTTAATTCTTTTGTTAGATCATTGGAAATAATTAATGAAACTACTCCTCCTTACTCTTCTTCATCTAATGGAGTAGCGGTAAGGAAAAATAGAACTTTGGTTGAATTGACTAATGTCATGCTTATTGAATCACATGCACCTTTAAATTTTTGGGGTGAATCTATTCTAACTGTTTGTTATGTGTTGAATCGTGTGCCTCATAAAAAATCTAAATTGACACCTTTTGAATTGTGGAAAGGTTACAAGCCAAGTTTGGGATATCTAAGAATTTGGGGTTGTCTAGCCTTTGTGAGGCTAATGGATCCCAAGATTACAAAATTGGGTAAGAAAGTTACTACTTGTGTTTTTCTTGGTTATGCTTCAAATAGTACAGCCTATAGATTTTTTAATCTTGAAGATAATATTGTGATAGAATCGGGTGATGCTATTTTTCATGAAAATAAGTTTCCTTTTGATTCTAAAAATAGTGGGGGTCAAAGGATTGAACAAAATATTTTGTCACTACCCAGTTCTTCTACTTCTACTATGAAAAATAAAGAAGTCAATGATTTTGAGTTAAGAAGAAGTAAAAGAGCTAGAGTAGAAAAAGATTTTGGTCCTGATTTTTATGTGTTTAATGTTGGAGATGACCCTCTCACTTTGAAAGAAGCATTATCTTCACATGATTCTATATTTTGGAAACAAGCTGTAAATGATGAAATGAAATCTCTAATTTCTAATAAAACTTGGAAGTTAGTTGATTTACCACCGGGTTGTAAAACTATTGGTTATAAAGAGAAGGAACAAGCGATGTATGCAGCTTGGGGAACAAGTTCAGACATGTATGAAGAAGATGCTGATGACATTGCTTTAATGGCCATAGAAGAATCAGAATCTGAACCTGAATCAGATTCTGAAGGAATGGAGGTAAATCTCTTTGATCTTAAAGATAAGCTAACTAAATTCTCTAAGAAAAAATTATCCTTCTTAACGCTCACATCTATAGATACAATTCAAGAACTATTTAAAACCAAGAAACAATTGCTTGCCTCCATGACTAGTTTAAAATTTGAGCATATCGATCTCGAAAAACTCAACAGTGAACTACAGGAGAAAACCAAGCAATTGCTGCAGAAATTCAGCAACTTGAAACCTGCAATCTAGCACTAAAGTCTGAAAATATAAAACTGAAAATTCTTGGTAAAGAGAAATCGTGTGATCAACCCAAGCATGAACATGAAGTGAATAAACTCAAAAACGACTTAAGCTTGAAAAAAGAAAAATCTAGGAGATTGAATCTTGAATTGTCTAAGATAAAAACTGATCTGGAAAGGGCAAATAAATGGACAAGATCATCCATGATAGTCACACATCTGGGCAACAATAATAGAAATATTAAGGCTGGAATAGGTTTTGATAAATCTCAATACGAAACTCCATTATTTTGTAGTCTCTGTGGTAAAACTGGTCACTCTAAACTAAATTGTCAAAGAACCAAAACTAACACACACCTAAGGAACAAACACTTTCTAAACAAAAAAGGACTTCCAAACTGGATAAACAGAGATCTTATTCATCCTTTTGATCAAAACAAAGGACCCAAGTTGATCTGGGTTCCTAAAACTAACCTTTAATTGTTCTTTCAAGAAGAAGTGAGAGGAAGCAAGCAACATTGGTACATGGACAGCGCTTGCTCAAGACACATGACTGGAGACAAAGAAATGTTTCTCTCACTTGAAGAAGGAAAAGGTGGAATGGTGGCATTTGGTGTTGGGAAAAAGGGACAAATCAAAGGCATTGGTAAGATTGGAAGATCTGATGAACACTCAATCAAAAAGGTGTACTACGTAGAAGGACTGAAACATAATCTGCTTAGTATATCCCAACTATGCGACAAGGGAAACAAGATAACTTTCCTATCTACCGGTGTTGAAGTAATAAATCTAATCACAAAAAGGGTAGTCTTAACTGGAAAAAGGGACAAACATGTCTACACTGTAGACACTTCAATCACATCTGATGAGAATCTAGTATGTCTAAGTGTGTTGGATAAAGATCCTCTACTTTGGCATAAACGACTAGGTCACGCTAGCCAAGCACAACTAAATAAACTCATCACTAATGATTTAGTAATAGGACTACCTAAAACAAAGTTCAAGGAAGAAAAGATATGTGAAGCCTGTACTCTAGGGAAACAAATAAAATCATCCTTTAAATCAAAACAGGTGATAAGCTCAACCAGGTCCTTAGAACTAATACACATGGATTTATGTGGACCAATGAGAGTCAAAAGTAAGGGAGGTAAAAGATATGTGTTCGTATTAGTTGATGACTATACTAGGTTTACTTGGACACTTTTCTTGACATCAAAAGATGATGCATTTGAAGCATTCTGCTCATTAATAAGAAAGCTTCAAAATAAATTTGATAAACAATTAATGGCAATCAGATCTGATCATGGAACAGAATTTGAAAACACAAAATTGGCCCAATATTGTGATGTCCATGGAGTTGACCATAATTTCTCTGCCCCTAGAACCCCACAACAAAATGGTGTGGTTGAAAGAAAAAATAGAACCTTGCAAGAAATGGCTAGAACCATGATGATTGCAAACAAAATCACCAACCAATTCTGGGCAGAAGCCATAAATACTGCTTGCTATATCATAAATAGATGCATGTCTAGACCTGTGTTAGATAAAACTCCCTATGAGTTGCTAAAAGATAGAAAACATAACATCTCTCATCTACGAGTGTTTGGGTGTAAATGCTTTATTCACAATAATGGAAAAAATCTGCTAGGTAAATTTGATGCTAGAAGTGACAAAGGAATTTTTTTAGGATACTCTACACATAGTAAAGCCTATAGGGTACTCAACAAACGAACAATGTGTGTAGAAGAGAGTGTGCATGTTATATTTGATGAAAGCAATATTATGTATAACCAAGATTTGCAGAAAAATGAAGCAACATCAAAAGAATATACTGATCCTCTACAGGAACAGATACAAGAAACAGGTTACACAGAAACAGTAAATGAACATAGTGTTGAAACTCATGAGAAAGATGATGCCTCTGAAAAGGTTCCTGATGAAAACCAAATAGATTTGAACGATGGTCAAGATACAGAACAACCAAATTTGGTTCTAAAAGATTATAAATACCAAGGATCACATCCATTGGACAATTTACTTACTGGTCTTAGTTCTGGAATAACCACCAGATCATGGATAAAAAATCATTGTGCGTTTAATGCATTCCTATCCATGATGGAACCAAAGAAGATCAGTGAAGCTCTCCAAGATGCAGACTGGATTATGGCCATGGAAGAAGAACTAAATCAGTTTGAAAGGAGTAAAGTCTGACATCTGGTGCCTAAACCATCAAATAGAACCATAATTGGTACAAAGTGGGTGTTTCGAAACAAGTTAGATGAACATGGTACTATAACAAGAAACAAAGCTAGGCTAGTAGTCCAAGGGTATAATCAAGAAGAAGGAATAGACTATGATGAAACATTCGCACCTGTGGCCAGGTTAGAGGCAATCAGATTACTCATTGCATTTGCATCTCACATGGAGTTCACCTGTATCAAATGAATGTTAAAAGTGCATTTCTTAATGGTTTACTAAAGGAAGAAGTATTTGTTAAACAACCTCCTGGATTTGAGAACAATGACTATCCTGACTATGTCTATAAACTTGATAAGGCTCTTTATGGGCTAAAACAAGCTCCAAGGGCATGGTATGATAAATTGTCAAAGTTTCTCCTAAGCCATGGCTATTCAAGAGGAAAAACTGACAACACACTTTTTCTCAGAAACAAAGGAAAGGACCTACTGATAGTACATGTGTATGTTGACGATATCGTTTTTGGAGCCACAAACGAAACTCTCACAAACGATTTTTCCACCCTTATGAGCAACGAGTTTGAGATGAGCATGATTGGCGAATTAAACTACTTCCTGGGGATTCAAATAAAGCAATCACAATCAGGTACCTTCATTCATCAGCAAAAGTACGTCAATGAACTACTCAAAAGGTTCAACATGGAAGATGCTAAACAAATTGATACCCCAATAGCTACAACTACAAAATTAGACTTGGAAGGAACTGGTTCTGCTGTGGAACAAAAACTGTATAGAGGCATGATTGGGTCACTCTTGTATCTTACTGCCAACAGGCCTGATATTGTGTTCAGTGTGGGATTATGTGCTCGATTTCAAACTAGTCCTAAAGAATCTCATCTCCAAGTTGTTAAAAGAATTCTCAGATTTTTAAAAGGAACCACTGATTTAGGACTATGGTATCCAAAGGGAAGTAACTTCGAATTAGTATGGTATGCCGATGCAGATTATGCTGGTTATCTAGCAGACAGAAAAAGTACCACAGGCATGGCTCACTTTCTAGGTTCATGCTTAATTTCATGGGGATCAAAGAAATAGAACTCAGACGCACTATCCACCATGAAAGATGAATATGTAGCAACAGCCTCGTGTTGTGCTCAACTACTATGGATCAAACAACAATTCAGTGATTTTGGTCTTAGTATTAAGTGTGTTCCGATTTTTTGTGATAACACAAGCGCAATTAACATTGCAAGGAATCCTGTCCAACATAAGAGAACTAAACACATAGATATTCGTCATCATTTTTTAAGGGACAATGTAGAAAAAGGGAAAATTTCCATGAATTTCTGTGACACTGAACAACAAATTGCAGACATTTTCACAAAGGCATTAGCAAGGGAACATTTTGAAAGGAACAGGTTGGAATTAGGAATGATAAAGATCACCAGAGTATCTCTACTCACGAGAGTAAACTATGGCACTTGATTATGTACTATTATGCTAAAGTTTTAATACTCATAACGAACTGTAACTAACGAATTCACCATTCTCAGGTAATCAGGAACTCAAGGATTGGACTTCAAAAATCATCATCCTACAGTAAAAGGTATGTATACTATACCTATTTAAGTGAGACCAAAATATTAAGACTTGTGCACTGGTACCCGTTCCCGCATTAAATACCTGTCAGAAAGATTTTTAAAAAAAACCGCCAAAATCAGAATAAAGCTGACTTCTCCATCAAATCAACATGTTCCTCTTCTCCAAGAAAACCCTTCCAATTCTCGGTAATCATTCTCAAAAATCAAAAACCCTTTTTATTTTTTCCACTCTCCACAGAAACCCATTCTTCTTCTTTTGTCTCTCTCCCAAATTCATCAAACCCAAGTTTCAAAATCATGGTGTCTCCCTCAAATTTAAACCTTGCCTTTATCCCCTTTGAAAATCTAGAAATCCTCTTTGAATTACTTGTTGTCATGTTCATTGACCCTTGCAGAATAATCCATCTTGCATATCCTCTTATGGAAAAGGCATCAATTCAGGGGGAAAGAAGAAACCAGAGTTTGAGGTCTGATTTAGAAGATGAAACGATAGCACGAAGTGAGGGGGGACAAATATCCTCAAAGGAACAAGCTCATTCTTCTTGTGATGATGACAATGATATTCTGTTGGCCCAGCTGGTTTCTAAAAGACTTCGTTCACGACTGAGTATAATCTCCTGTAGACCCATTGCTATGATTCTTCCCGATGCTCATGACAGTCTTACTTCTAACCCATCAATGAAGGCTCCGGTTCGAGTGACTCGATATGTGCAGCGTACTCGGGATGCAATGCTTCTTGCTAAGTCGACTAAGAAAACTCGCTCGGTGCAACGTAAGTTTGTTCTTCCTTCTAATCCTATCGAGATTGATGATGATGACATTATTGAACCCAAGAAGAATAGAAAATGAAAAAGAAATACATCTAAACCAGAAGAATCTGGTCCTAAAGAAATTGATGCAATTAACTCTGCTAGGGCACTATCCTTTAGGAGAAGAAGTGTGATTAGGGGTAGGGTAATTACTGGATTTGGGGGTGACGAGATGAGTGAATTACTGGCTCTTGTGCAAGCCTAAGGATAGACTGAACTACTTAGTCAAGGAACCCTTAGGCGTAAAATGGGTAGAGAGGAAACCAGGGAGTTCTATCTTAATGCAACAGGGTCTGCTACGTCAATTTCAAGTACTGTTTGTGGTGTTTCGTTCACCCTCAATGCTGAGATTTTATCCTCTATACTCGGGGTACCAAATAATGGATGGGGTCACTACGTTAAGCGAAATTGGCCACCTCTGGAGGGTAACATCTTTGCTCTTGAAATATGTCGCCGATTCTCAAATGATCCTACACTGAATGAGTATACCAAAGTTGATAAAGGAGCTATGCTACCCTTGTATCGTTTGTTGTTTGATGTTGTGCATAAAATAGTACTACCTCGAAAGCAAAAAAGGACGGAGGCAAATTATTTGGATCTTACTCTTATGGAGTTGTTGCTATCTAAGATCCAAATTAACTTACCTACCCAGATTCTTAGTCATATACATGGTCTATGTGTGTTTGATAAAAAGGAATGTGGACTGGCGTATGGATTCTGGCTTGGTATGGTGTTTGAACATTTTTGTGTTCCTGTTAGAGAGCGGCAGATTCAGACCATTAAGGATGTATTAGGGGTTGTGAATCATGAAACTATACCTGCTACAAAGAGAGGGGCAAATGCACCTATGCAACGGTTGAGAGCCTCGTTGACTGCTAAGAATGAGGAAATTACTGCACTACAGGGTTCTCACTCTGCTGCAATAGATAAGTTGCACATTGATTATGGATTGAAGCATGCTAGATTGGCTGAAGAAAATTCAAAGGCTTACAGATGAGCTTGCTCAGACTAAGGCTGCGTTGAATACTGAGAGATTATCTAATTCCGATCGTCTAAAGCATCTCTATGAACTACTAACCAAAGACTTCCCTTTCTCGTCCTCTGGTTTACCACCATCTGTCTAAATATCCGCTTGGTTGTGCTATGTCTTGTGTTTTGGGTCCTCACTTTTTCAAGTCTTTAATAGACATTTCTGTTTTTGTGGATAATGGTTTTTGTTTCTGATCTGTGATGTAACTAATGACTCAGTTTGGTGTGTTTGTTTGTTATAGCTTGTTGTGACATTATTGCTTGTGGCATGGATATCTCTTTATTTTCAGTTATTTTGGCTGATGTAAAAAGGGGGAAGAAAGCGTGCATATGTGTTTAACTGTTCAATGCAAGCAGAAAGAATTTGCCATAGTCAAAAAGGGGGAATTTGTTAAAGTCTCTAAGTTTTGAAGAATGGCAAAGTGAATAGAACAGGTCGGGCATATGTGATACAAAAAGTGCTTTGTAAAAAACGTATAGAAGAAGGAGTTCACGGTTAAGGATGTTTTCCTAATCAATTAAGGAAAACTACGTAAAGTAGGACAACTACTATGCGTAAGTTTTCTGTGAAAGAAGTTGAGTACAAAATAGGAGTCCAAGTTGAGTTCAACAAGGCTTTGTAGAGGCAAAGACAAAGGTTGAGTCGAATGAGGACTTGCTGGAGTTCTGATCTATAAATAGGGGGTTATTTTCATCAGAAAGTTTTGCGCACTTACATTGAAAGAAATATCAAAACATGATCAAGAGTTTGAGAGAGTTTTTTTAATTTCTATTTTAGGGAGTGCTGCGAGTTGAGAGAAATATTGTATGATTGTAATCAAGAGTTTTTGAATACAATCAAGTGTTTGTGAGTAGGTTTCATTTGACAGGTTGAATAACTTGAAGAACGATAGAAGACTTAAACCTGGGGTTTTTTTTGTCTTGGGTAGTTAGGAATTAGAGTTAATAATTCCTTAGGTTACATAGTTTTGTAATCGTTGTGTTGTTAGAAGTTTTATAAATAATACACAGTGCGGAGCAAGTTGTTATACGAAATTATTTATTGTTAAGCTTCAAATAAATAGGAACGAGTAGTCAGTACGTGTTCCTTTATAGAATTCAGGAGGGTAGAATTTCAACAGGTTGCAAATGGGTCTTAAGAAAAAAGTTGAAACCGGATGGATCTATTGGTAAATACAAGGCTATACTAGTTGCAAAAGGTTTTAAACAACTAGAAGACCTAGAATGTTTTGATACTTTTTCACCGGTAACAAGAATTACATCGATAAGACTTTTAATTGCTATGACTGCAATTTTTGATTTGCAAATTAATCAAATGGATGTAAAAACTGCATTTTTAAATGGAGACCTAAATGAGGAAATTTATATGGATCAACCCGAGTGTTTTGTTGAAGCAGGCCAAGAAAGCAAAGTGTGCAAACTTACTAAATCCCTATATGGCTTGAAACAGGCACCTAAGCAATGGCATGAAAAGTTTGATTCCTGCATGATTGAGAATGGTTTTAAAACAAATGAGTGTGATAAGTGCATATATCATAAGTCTTGGAATAATTCACATGTGATTATTTGTCTATATGTTGATGATTTGTTGATCTTTGGCTCTAACATGAATGTTATTGATGAAGCTAAAAATATTCTTAGATGCCATTTTGATATGAAAGATCTTGGTGAGGCAAATGTTATTCTTGGAATAAAAATTACAAGAACATGTGATGGAATTTTCCTTGACCAGTCACATTATGTTGAGAAAATTTTGAGAAAATATAACTTTCTTGATTGCAAACATGTTGCAACTCCTTTTGATTAAAGTGTTCACTTATTTCCTGTTAAAAGTGAAAATGATGTAATAAATCAAAAGGAATATGCTAGCATAATCGGAAGTTTGAGATATGTGACTGATTGTACTAGGCCTGATAGTGCATATGCAGTAGGAGTACTTGGCAGGTTTACAAGAAAGCCAAGTAATGAACATTGGCATGCTGTAACAAAAGTTATGAGATATTTAATTGGAACAAAAAATTGTGGTTTGTTCTATAAAAAATATCCTGCTGTACTTGAAGGCTTTTGTGATGCAGATTGGAACACTTTATCAGGTGATTCCTATTCTACCACTGGTTATGTCTTTACTTTAGGTGGTGGTGTTGTTTGTTGGAGATCAAAAAAGCAAACTATAATTGCTAACTCTACCATGTAGGCTGAACTAATTGCTTTAGCTTCAGCTAGTGAGGAAGTGAATTGGTTAAGAGATTTATTGTATCAAATTCCTTATTTTGAAAAACCAATTCCTCCTATTTTAATTCATTGTGATAGCACCGCTGCAATTGGTAGAGTTCAAAATCGTTATTACAACGGTAAATCCAGACCTATAAGGAGGAAACACAGTAATGTAAGATCATATTTGACAAATGGTACCATTAATGTTGATTATGTCAAATCTTGTGATAATCTTGCAGATCCTCTTACTAAGGCCTTGTTCCTTAACAAGAGAAAAGGTCTGGAGCACATCGAGGGGGATGGGATTGAAGCCTACAAATTCCTGAGTCATATATGAGGAAACCCAACCTGGGGACTAGAGATCCTATAACCAGGTTCAAAGGGAAAAACTAATCATATGATGACTTGTTGTGAAAAATGCACTATCTTTTTATTTCCCTCCCTATGATGTGAGTGCATTGTTTCCTGTAGTTTATGAAGGTTGAGTTGATAAAACTCTTAATGAATATATGTAGCCCGTATGGGTGGAGTGTTAAGCTTACAGGAGCACTCTCGACAGATTTCACCTATGTGATGTGTGGAAGTAGGTCGCTTCCTATGAGAATTGGGCTTATTCTCAAAAAGCACTCATGAAACCGGAATAGCACATGGCCATAACGTGCTGGCTTTAAAGCTCATGTCAACACTTTGATAATTATGTGTGAGCAGTGATAATTTATTTCCCTTAAGCAGTCATAGTTCAAGTCTGAGACCACTACGACTCTGGAGTAAAAATTACAGTTTCACTAAGTGGAGGTTCAATGCAGAGCACACCTTCATTATGCATAGTAATCTTCCTTCAACTGATATACTCTCTTATCTAATATTAAAATGAGTGGGGGATTGTTGATTTAGCATTTTAATATTACTATTTTAATATATTAATTTGCTTTACTTTGAGTTAAAAGAGTGTTAGTAGGCATTCTTACATTGCATCCGTTGGTGAGGCATATATGACATTACTCATAGGCATTATTGCCCATTATATTTTGGTTACAAAAACGTTCCACTGAACGTTGGGTCAACACCTTGGGCAGTTTTGCATTTGCACGTTGGTGCATTTGTTGCCCACACAATTACTTTTCGAAATTATTCCTCCATTACACCTTGTAACCTATGTAACTCCTAAGACCATTATATTCACTATTTACTATACCATTATCTTCCTTTTCATTGCTAGGAATACTTCTTCTAGTATAAATAGTGGTGGTCGTCATTTGGTTTGAAACAGACAATACAACAAGAAATATAGAGTGCATAAGGGTTGTCAAAAAGAGAGTTCTTATTAGTTGAAGGGAGGTGTT
>NW_006239841.1:35729-50719 GCF_000226075.1 Solanum tuberosum
CACCAACAATTTTTTTATTATCTAACTATTTTTACATTCACTCAAATCAAAATTTGAAATTTAGTCCACATATTATTTATTAAAAAAAGATGGATCATCTTTTAGTCCAATTATCATAATGAGACTCTTGGAGATATACAATATAATCCCTTGAAATTACTGATTTATGAATTTTTGAAGATTATCTTACTTAATTAATTTAGACGTATTTTTAATGGATTCAAATAAAATGAATTATTATGTGGCTATTTAATTGGTGGTGACTCTTGGACTTATTGCTCTTCAGATCATTCATAAAAATCAGATTTGCATTCAAGTTTTTAATGCATAAAAGATATAATAGGTGATTTTTTTTTCTCTAATTCTACCATTTGAGTTGAACCACTCCCACTTACTTCATGTTCTAATTTTTTTGTAACATTTCTAAACTTCAACAATTTTATGAGAGTGATAATGGCAATAAAATCTAAATTTTTAGAGTTAATCCTGTTGGATATTTTGTAATATATAGAGGTCTTAAATTGAAAATATACATTTATTTGTAAAAGAACGTGACTCTTGTGAAAATTCATCTGTTCTTTCAAGAACATGACTCTTATGAAGAGTCATTTCTTGATTTAAAGTATTTGAGTGATTTAAAGTAAGATTCTAAGACAGCAAGTCATACTGCAAAAGTGAGGCAACAATAGATCATGAAGAATAACATATATCGGGTTCTGCTTTCTTAACTTCTCTTATTATTAATTTATGAAATTTTATCCTTTGAAATTTTTGCGAACTGATTTTTCATAAATGTTAAGATAAATAATTCACTTGTGATGATCTTGAAATGCATTTTAAATCTTATTATAAGTTTGTTATTTGAGACAAAGAAAAATACTATGGCATATTTATGTTGCATAAAGATCATGTGATTTTTGTATTCAAGTTATAAGATGATGTGTATGAATTCCTTTATTTGATGGATAAATCTATACTTAAAAGTTATTAGAATAATTTGAAATTAAGAAAAATGACACTTTTTATTAGATCATTTTGTGTTCATTTAAGGTTGAAGATTTTGTCTTCTTATTAAATGTTCATGTGTTATAATAGTGGGACACTATAAATTTGATAATAAGATGATTTACTAATGTTAATTAGATGTCCACACGAAGTGATTGTATTATGATTAATAGTCAATAATATTTGAAGAAGTTTAATATATAAATTATTTCTTCAACCCCCACAAGTTATATCTTTGATGTAGTTGACATAGTAGTTTATGTTTATAACTTGACAATTTTAGCAATGATTAGTTATTTAAACCGCTAATGCGATGATTAGGCTATGAACCTTCGTAAAAAATATTATGTAATTTTGTGAAGTAGTGTCACTTGAAATGTTGTGACTTTTCATGAAAAGAAGTAATTTGTTGTAAGATAAATTTTATATAGACATGACCATTCATACATAGATGAATTGGTGCGTTGGTTTGTAAATAGTAAAACTTCGAATGATAATGATAAAATCCATATCAATTGGATTTGTAACATGTATGAAGGTGCCATAAGTTTTGTATCAGAATAGGCTTGAATTTCATAGTGGAATAAGAATATATTTAGCATGTAAATGCTTGAAAAGAAATGGAATGGTGGAGCAATATGATTTTAAAATGTTGTGGCCACAACTGATGCAACCATTCTAAACTATGGAGATAATGATGTTATTTGTCATATGCCTATGTAAAAGATTTGTTTATGATTTATATTAATCTTGCAAAATCTATAGTTTTAAAAGATATAGTATAACAAATATGTGAATAAATAAGGCTAAAATCCTTAAACTAAACACAAGTGATGGGAACTCAACTTTGAGTTAGTATACACTCTAACAATACAAGTTCAACGGGTAATAACAAGTTACTTTGTGTTGCTAAAGCACGAGTCTTCTTTTTAGAGTCTTGATTCAAGTGTACTGCATACTATTATGTGAAAAGTTGAGGAGTTGTTAAATGCTTGAAATAACAGGGGCATAATGGCAAACTCCATAGTGCATACTGTTACACGGAGGTTGAAAGCAAGATCTAAAAAGTTGGTCTATGAAATCGGGATGAGCACATGGCCATAAACGTGCTAAAGCAAATACTGGGTTTTCTAAGCTATAAATAATATTATGTGTGATATTTTTGATTTTGACACAAGGAGTTGTGGTTCAAATCTTTTAAGATACCAATTACTTCGTCAGAACTTTAAAGTACTTGCACTAATTACAGAAAGTTCAAATATATTATAAGATGCTCTCTGGTATGCATGATACTATGGGAAATTAAATATTACAGACTAGTGGGAGATTGTTGGATATTTTGTAATATATAGAAGTCTTAAATTGAACTGATCACACATCTGTTTGCGAAAGAACGTGTCTCTTATGAAAAATCATATGTTCATAAAAGAACATCATGACTCTTATGAAAAGTCATTTATTCATGACTCTTATGAAGAGACATAAGAGTCATATGTTCATGAAAGAACATGACTTTTATGAAGAGTCATCTCTTAAGTTCTATAAATATAAGACTCTCTAGAAGCCTAAGAAAAATCTGCATGTATAAACAAAGGGTTTTGTTGTATCCTTGAAGAGAATAGTTTGTATTTACCCCAATATGTATATAGACAATATCTCTTTAAAGAAAGTGATTACACGCCTCAAAGCCATCTTCTTCTTCAATTGTATTTCCTATTATTTTTTCTAACAAATCCAATAGGCTATAAAGAAACTGCTTATTATTATTTTTCCATATCCAATCTCTTAATTATGAATTATAATCATTTACTTTATTTGGACCCTTTTTAACGTGTAAATGACTTAAATTAGGTTTTCGTCCTCTTCATAATTGAAAAGACACCTTCGAAATAACCTTGAATAAACATAGAGATAAACTTGATCTTCTAATCATACTTCTTACCATGTTTGTTAATATATGATTTCTTCTTTGACACATAATTTTGTTGTAATGCTCTTGATATGGTATATAGAAAAATTATATTTTTACTTTAAAAAAATTCAGCAAATAAATCTTTAACTTGTCCCTTTTTTTAGAAATGCTTGTATGTATATATAATCTCAAGTAATAGAAAACTCCATTTGCACATCTAGTGAATTTGTTGATCTGCTTACCCTTTATACAATTCAAAAGTAAAAAGAAATATTTAAACTTCATCATTAATCAGCCTTTTAATTTTATCAATAGAGGTGTTCATTTTTTTGAGTTTCATTAAAAATACATCATTTTGTGTCAATTTCTTTATTATGCAAAGTTAAACATCTTTAATTTAAATAAATTTCCATATAAATTTTCATGATCAATAACTTTTTCCCTTTCAAAATTAGGTTTATTTCCAAATATATAATAATAAAAAGAGATAGTTGTAGCTTTAAAAGTTTCATAGAAGAATAATAAAAATTGGAATCATAATTTGCTATTGTAGTCTTAAAGAGATTCCTAAAATATGGTGGAATATAAAAAATATTTTTTAAATTTAATGGAAAATCGATCCTATAAATTTCCACACTTTCCACTGGCGATGTCATCTTATTACTAGAATAAATATTTTATATACTTTTCATCGACTTTATTAGAATTATAAAATCTTTCATGATATTGACAATATGAATAATGAATTGTGGAATCAGAATCGATCCACCATGTATTGTCATAAATTCAATGAAATTAGATTCATAACAAACGAAGATAAAATTATCTTTCTTCTTAGATCATTTTTATTTATTTCACGCAAAAAAAAATCTTCTAATATCCTTTCTTTTTGCTAAAAAGATCAATTTTTTAAATGAAAATTGTCTTTCTTCTTCATAAAAAAACACTCTTGCTCTTCTTTGGTGGAAATTTAAAACTAATTTCAACGGGAGAAATACAATTGATGGTAGGAGAACAAAGTTATGGTTGGAATAGTCTAGAATTCTACTGAAAATTGCAAAGGTTTATTGATATATCAAATTCTTTTTAGAGAAGTGGAATATATTTATCAATATTTATTGAAAATATTTGGAGATTACAAATAACTATATTGAAGCTTAAACCCTCAATGATCCTTTATATTAACATGCCAAAAAATATTTCAGCATCCCACCTCAAGCAAAAGTGAAAAAAACATGGATATAACCCTTTCAAAAAAGATTATTAGTGAACTGTTATATGGATCTCCGGTCAATCATAATATTTTGTACAAGGAAACTCTTAATAAACTTAAGGATCTGAAATCGGAGGTAGAGTTGCTAATGTTGAGAATGATAAAGCAGATAGGAGTCTATTGTGTGAAGCAAATGTTAATGGAGTTTATCCGTTGACAACTCTCTATGACATTCTAGAGGAGTTGGCTAGTGTCACGTTTGAAACAAATCAAAAAGGGAATTATGTTATTGTTTTAAGTATTGATATTGAGGTTGCTGCCTCTGCATCAAAGGATCCATCAGTGAATCAAAAGAGTAACTAGCACCTTTTTAATTAAGTTACTTCGTTTATGTTTTGATCCTGTTTTCTATCTTATGGTTTGGTCCTAGCCTATCTTATGTTTACTCCTTTATCTATCTAATTAATGAAATTAAAGTTATTATGTTATCTATTGTTTCATTCTATTTTTCCTTCATTTTTTTTTACTTTTTGCAAGACGATTAGTCATACTAAGAAGGATCATTTGATACACCAATTGGGTTGTGAAAAGACCACAATACCCTTCTAAAATCCGGTTTTGACTTTTCTTATCTAGACAACCCAACTTCAAATGGACATATCTCACTCATACTAATTTGGAAAGATAATTCAAAGATCTTTCCTACGGTATCTTGTAGCACACCTAACTCATCCTGAGCTAGGAGTTATGGTCGTTTGAAGTTGACCCAAAACTCATTCTTAACTTATCTTCTGTCAAATTTTCATATTTTCATTATTTCCAAAAATGACTCTTTCTAATTCTATCTCTTTCTAGTTGTGGGATGTTACAATCCTGAAAAAGCATGTAAAAAGACAAACACAATTCAAACACACATTTCAATAACAAACTCTAACAAGTTGTACACAACAAACATAATCTCTAATAAACAACAGTAGCAGAAACACTAGCTAACAAGAATAGAAAAAGCATTAACAAAAGACTAACATTTAGGCCCATCACTAACAGAACAAAAGAATTGTAAACAAGTCGATAATGTACAAATTGAAGTCTACAAATGTATAAGAGACAAATAATAAGTTTCGAACTAATTTCAAACCTTAACCTAAAACACAATCACTAATAGTCGCACTAAGTCGATAACACAGAACCCTAATCACTAAGAACTGCATTAAGTCTATAACACAAAACCCTAACAGTAGCAATTACTCAATAGCACAACGAAAAACTATAAAATCGTAATAATGACGACTATAGTAGGTCGATTCCAACACTCTTTACACTATAATAATCCCTAAAATCATAATAATCAAAAAAAGAGAAGATCTTTATCATATGATGTAAAGCCCTAACCTGTTAGGACCTTCAATTTCTTGTTCCTCCAAGAATCTTCACCAATAAACATCAACAACGAGATTATCAACACCAAGACGACAAGAAAATTTTTCTATTTCTGCAGATTTTAGGGAAAGTTGTGAAATAAGAAAAGAAAGGAGAAGATGACTTTTCTTCAAAAGAATAGGGTCGGGGTAGGTTGAATTCTATCACAGGAGTGAGCATTACGCGCGACAACACATACGAGGAAATGGGTCAAAATGACCCATTTAAAAAGATATTAAATAGTTCTGTGGGGTGATAGGACACTTCCGAAGTTAAGGTGTCTTTATGCAAATACGGGAAAATTTTAATTGTGACTTTATGTCTTTTCTCATTTCTAAATAATCAATAAAACATCATATTAATTTTATACATTAATAACGTATTTCCTATTTATCAACTAAATGTCATATAAATTATTAAAAAAATTAATATATGAATAAATCTTATTCAATTATCAAACGTCCCTTGCAATAATATATTAGTAAAAATATACTTTTAACAAAAATATTACTTATTTCATTTATAAATTGGGAAAGGTAATCCACTCTGCAACCTCAATTATTCTGTCTCTTCACTCTACGGACCCTCCAAAACACTTGTCATCCACCGCCGTCCACGGCGGCGTACTCCTCATTTCTCTGTCATCCCTCGGCGAACCAGCAATGACATCTACACTGGTATCAGAACTCTCCGATGGACCAGTCCTGAGTGTGATCAACAAGTGTCTCTGTGCTCTTCGCAAGAAACACAATTGCATTCTCCAAATGGAAGAATCCCACACGAAAGAAAAAACTCTCAACAAGGAACAAGAAGAAACTCTTCAACCACAGCGGCAGCGAGTGGATGACGAAGCTTCTCGAGCTCATCAATGGTCGTAATAACAACGGATTTGGAGCGGAGAGTTTCTTCTTGTTCCTTGTTGAGAGTTTTTCCTTTCGTGCGGGATTCTTCCATTTGGAAAATGTGGTTGTATTTCTTGCGAAGAGCACGGAGACTCTTGTTGATCACACTCAGGACTGGTCCATCGGAGAGTTCTGACACCGGTGTAGATGTCATTGCTAGTTCGCCGGGGGATGACAGAAAAATGAGGAGTACGCCGTTGTGGACGGCTGTGGATAACAAGGGTTTTGGAGGGTCTGTAGAGTGAAGAGACAGAAGAATTGAGGCTACGGAGTGGATTACCTTTCCCAAATTATAAATGAAATAAGTAATATTTTTGTTAAAAGTATATTTTACTAATATATTATTGTAAGGGACGATTGATAATCGAATAAGAGTTATTCATATATTAATTTATTTTATAATTTATATGATATTTAGTTGATAAATAGGAAATACGTTATTAATGTATAAAATTAATATGATGTTTTATTGACTATTTAGAAATTAGTGTAATTAATATAGGTATAAATTATAAGGAAATTTATATATTATTTAATGCAAAATAAAAAATGAAATAATTCTTACCTAATTAATGTTTACATGAAATAGTGCATAGATTCACACATATTAGTTGGGAAAATTATTTATTAGACAAGGGGATCTTATGTCCTTTTTCTCTTTTTTCTTTTAGCAATGGAGTACATCTCACGATTATTGAAGAGACTAATGACCCGTCCTAACTTTAAGTTTTACCCAGATGCTCTAAGATAAAACTTATTCAACAATTTTCTCATGCTTCTGGTTTGATTGCAATTTTAGAGGGGTGAATGCCATAAGTCAGACAACTATCTTGAATATTCTTGACTTTACTAGAGGTGAGATGTCTTTTAGGTACTTAGGTGTGCCTCTAAGTACTAAACGACTATCAATCACTCAATGCAACTCTTGATTGACAACATACTAGGAAGAATAACATGTTGGACAACAAAGTTCTTATCTTATGCAGGCACGAAGCAGCTAATTAAATTAGTATTATTCTCTATCTAGATTTATTGGTCACAATTTTTTCTGTTACCCTTCAAGGTGATCAAACTTATAGAATCAACTTGTAATAGGTTCTTGTGGATGAGAGGTACAAAAATAACAAAGAAGACTTTGCTAGCCTAGGATAAGATGTGCTTACCAAGAAGAAACTTGCTAGAAGACTAAATAGCCTTAATATCTACCCATAGTTAGCTACAGATTACCACTAGCATATATGTTTTTGATGTCTAGTTTTTTGGTGTGCTGCTATGTGAATGTCATACCATCACAACTTTTTTAGACTACGTACAGATCTGCTACATTGGTAATAAAATGTTAGTTTTCATTGCCAAAAAAATAATCTTTTTTCTTCTTTTTTTTCTATCTCTCTATAATAAAAATAATTTTCTTTAATTTTTTATTTTATAATATTTTACATTTTCTTCTCCTTTTTCTCGATGAGGTAATTTGATTTATTTACGAATTTGAAGAATTAAAATGTAGACTCATTTGTTACGCGATTAATATTAAAATAATTTTTTATTTAATTATATTAGATTAGAATTATTATTATTATTATAGTACACAATTATTTGCATTTTACAATTAAAATAAATTTTTTATTTGTATGATGACCTGTAATATAAGCTAATGAAATATTATTGTTGAGCTTTTATTAAGACAAATATTTATTTTAATTTATTTGTATTGAATAAATATATTGAATAATAAATAGTTTTAGAAATAAAAGCATTAGTTTATAAATTAAGTGCATAGATAGTTAAACAGTGGGTTATTTTTCTCTTTAATTATAAATTACCTAATGATAATGTTTTTAGGATTTCAAATAATATATTTGAAGTTTTGATATGAACTATAATTAAAGGCACTTTTTCTATATTATTTTATAATTCAAATTTATTTAAATATTTTTACCTTACAATTCAAATTTAACCCCAATTGTTTAATCTCAACTCAATTTTTTGTGTGTTTTGGTCCAATAAATATTTTTTATTCCAAGCTTTAGACTATTACAGTAACGTATAAGTTTTACGTTTGTTTTCAATTTTTTGACTTGTACAATAAATTTGTATAAACATTTTCTTATATGGATATCATCTTTATATAGATTCTATTATCAATTCAATATTGGATTTAGGAAAATCATTGTATAGCCTAACTTGAATGACTATAATTGAATAGATCTATGAATTTCTATGATAAACCCAACTTGAATGACTAGAATTGGAACAGATCTATAGATTTTTATGATAAAATAGAAAATTAAATATTTCAACGGATCATCCTGAAAAGAAAAAGAACTATGACGTCATAATGCAATTCGAAATTCAAGTTCCATTTAAAAATAAATAAAAAATCAGAAGCTATAATTTTAACAATTAAGAAAAAAAGTATCAGAAAAATTGTGTACATTCACACAAATAAAACACCACAAGCATTATTTGTTGAATTTCAACACAAATTTAGAGTCAAAATTCAGCTGAAAAAAATAAATAGAAAATGTACCTTCATTCATAGTTGTTCAAGTGTCGCAGTACAAATAATTTGAAAGAAGATCGACTTGTAGAAAGAGCTTATGAACTTTTCAGCCTATGTTTATTTCAGTGTGAGACAGTTTAATGGAGTCACACATATATTTATATATAGGCTAGGAATTTTTGGGTAAACCCTAGGTACTACTAGTTAAATATGTATTTTTTAGGGACTCGAAATTAATAAAGTATGCATAGTCTGAAAGAAAATTAATAAGGTAAATACTTAATTATAAAATATTCAAGCTACATTAAAGTCTCTAAAAAAATGTGATGTTCCAACATTCTCCCACTTAATTCATATATTAAAATCGGATAATTTTTAATGAGCGAAAAATAGTAAAATGAACATAGACTTTATTCACTCGATTTAATTATTGTGCAACAATCACTTTAACTAGAACACATTTCTAGATTGATTATGAAAATCCTGTTTGGTAAGTAAACATTTTATTTACCAAGTAAGAATTACAAATCATAAAACACTTTAACTAGACCACATTTCTGCATAAGGACTCTGTCACATGTATGATCATTTTGGGAAGGGCAAAAATTTGAGACCAATAGATTTGTATAGCAAATAAGACACTCTTGATGAGTTGAGTCCTTTTAGCGTATGGAAGGCTTACATTGGACAACAGAGAGTCTTAGTCTAACAAAATATCTAATAACTTTATGAAAAAGTTTAATATAACTCAAGTTCAACTTCATTAATCTATTGGTCACAATATAATACATGAAAATTTCATAAATAACAAAAACAAGATGGTATCTATACAAACTGGTAGAGAATAAAGCAAGATCAAAATGAGCTAGTGAGCTTCATATGAGTTACCTGATTCTTGAAAACGCACCCAGTAAATCTTTAGTATAAAATAAGCAATAATCAAAAGTTGTATTATCAAACTCAAAATTCAATATTATTTTTTGGAAGAACACATAAGCGGCCCCTTGAACTTGTATATTTTTTCCTGTTTAGACACCTTAACAAGGTTGCCTTCCTATTGAACACTTGAATCCCTCTATTTTATTATTTTTATTGCACTGATTCACCTCCAAACAACAATAATCATTGATTAGAATTATAATACTAAGTGAAAAACAATATTAAGCTTCAAACAAACATAAATCATCCACAAAAATTCTTAGCCTTACCATATAAGAAAATCCACATTTAAACCACTAGTTGTAGTGTACAAAAAAAAACACCCAAAAACATATTAAAGATGTCTCAGTAGTTTTTTTTTGCTTACAGTACACATTCAAAATAAAACAACCCCTAAAATAGATCAAATTTCTCCTGCTCTTGTTGCACTAGACATTGCAGATTAATCTCTTTTGGACTTACTCATGCATTGTAATTGTGGAGTGGTGATAACATCTATAGCCTTCCATTTCAGTCCACAAGGCTTATAACTGTTATTAATGTTTGTTGGAGTTGCACACTTAAATACATCTGGAGTAACAACTCTTTCACCTGTTGTACCAGGCTGCATGCAAAGAACTAAAAGAAGTATTATCAAAGTAGATTAATAAATAATTGAAGTTGGTTATATGCTTACATTTAATGTTTGTCCGCCACTTATATCATCAGTGTAGATTTCGAATCCCACAATCTTAGGCCTTTTGTTTCCTCCTTTTGATGTTGATGCTCCTTCTCTTCCCCTACCTCTTCCTGCTTGTTGACCTCTTCTAAAAGTTGAAGTCTCATCATATATAGAAGTTGATTGTTGGCTTGAACTAACCTCTTCTAATGGTCTCATGAGTTGTTGATTGGATACATCTCATCTCCCCCTGCATTTTCCCCTACCTCTTCCCCTGCCTCTTCCAGCTTGTTAAAATCTTCTAATAATTGCAGTATCATCATAAGTATCATCACAGATAGAAATTGATTGTTGGCCTGAGTTGATATATTATGATGGTCTCCAGGTTGGTGGTTGACTAGAACCTACATTTTGGCTTGAGCTTGGTGGTTGGCTACCTATAGGTTGGTCTGAGATTAGTGGTTGGCTAGAGCTTGGTGGCTGCCTTGATCTTGGTGGTTGCCTTGAGCCTGTTAGCTGCCTTGAGCTTCCAGGTTGGGTTGAGCTTCTAGGCTAACCTATTTCAGTAGATTTAATAGTCTAAAAAGGAAAGAATTGTATTGCAATTTATCTATTTAATTGAATTAATCAAAAAATGTATTACCATGTATTTGCAGGCTTTACTAATGGGGCCTTATTGATAGCACTTGGAGCAAGTCGTTTTTACACCTCTCCTACTACTTTCCATACTTCTTTTTTGGCTCAATCTTTGACTTTTTTCTTTATTTTGGTGGTGTGCCAAACATTAGTTTTGATTCCGGAGGCTCAATCACTATATCACTAATATAAGACCACATTTTCATGTTAGGTATTGGCTAGATAAAGTAATTATAAGCCTTTATGAAAGTATCTTATTTATACCAATGTACAACATGATCTTTAGAGTCTTGGCCTGCATGTTGAAATGGCCAGACAACATATTGACATGGCATGTCTCTCAACTGTCAGGTTCTACAAGTATATGCCTTCTTTCATATCAATATGCCTATGCTGATCATCTAAAATTTCATATCCAAATTGACCATTGAACATAACTTGACAATTCTAGAAAAATCTTTGTTTTCTTCGAGTACTAACCTTGCCATAAGAGAAATGTCGGATATCCAAGTGTCAACAAATTTTCTCATCTCAACATTTTTATCCATCATCTTATGCCTAATCTCCTCTAATATAGTGATAATTGATTTATGTCTAGCAGCTAATATCCAAGAATTAAATGTCTCACACATGTTATTTTCAATAGTATCACATTTAACATGCTCCTCAAAATATGCTTTACACCATGACTTTTTTTCATAATGCAACAAGTCCTCATAGATGTTCTTACCAAGTTTATTAAGTTTATTTTATTTCTATCTTGAAATTTCTACTCAAAACTTGATTTTGCACATCTACATAATTGTTTTCTTCTTTCTTCTCCTTTCCAGATCTTATGCCAATTGGATCAGATGTGTCTAGCACACATCATCTGCTCACAACCTATAATAATTGAAATTTATGACTAGTAATAATTAAATAAGTAGGCAATGAGATCAAAATTAAATAATTAACATTAAACTAACACATTTTGCACATCTGACATCACAGTCAATCTATGTTCGGTGCCTATGTTTAGATCTTGTATCAAGTAATTGATGAAGAAACTACAATTGTGCTTGTTTTCTTGATCAACAACTGCCCAAGCAATTAGAAACATTTGTTGATTTCCATTCCTACCAATTGCAACTAATAATTTACCCTTGCAAGCACCATTCAAAAAGCACCCATCAAAACCAATGATTTTTCTAAAACCTTCCAACCAACCTCTCTTTGATGCAGTAAAACAAAAATAAAATTAAACAAACATATTCTTACCTGGAGTAGATTCTTTGTCTGTACTCTACCAACATGAACTGCCAGGATTAATCTGTTTTATCATGTCTTCATAATAACACAACCTTGCAAACTCCATCTTCCAATCACCCATGAACTCCTTGATAATCATCATTTTTTCCCTATAACAAACAATTCTTCCAACATATAGTCTGTCTTCTTTCTCACCAACTCTTGTATTTCCCACAACTTTATATAAGGTTGAGAAATTATTATGTCCCTAAATTTATTTTGCAATAAACTAGATGTTCATAACTTGTTCTTGGTTGAGGTAGTGCACTGATGAACAAGATAGTAATTCTTGACCATAAAGTCACTAGAGTCCTTGTCTAGACTAGCATACAACAACCAATTGCATTTCTTATCCTGACATTTCGCTATGACTCTATGTTTTTCACTAGGCCTCAATTTTAATTTGTTTTATATTCACCAACATATTCCGCCACAGTCCTTTTAAATTCTTTGGCATTTTCAAATATCATACCAAGCTCAAATATATCAACTACACAATCAGGATCAAATCTTACCATTTTACTTTTTCTTCTTGCTGGTAAATCAATACCATCAACAACTTTAGGATCTAATTCACCCCTACTATCATCACTATCCAAAGCTAAACTATTAATATATTGTTCATCTTCCCCAATTGCAACTAATAATTTACCCTTGCAAGCACCCTTCAAAAATCATCCATCAAAACCAGTTATTTTTCTACAAACTTCCAACCAACCTCTCTTTCATGCATTAAAACAAACATAAAAGTAAACAAAATATTCTTTCCTAGAGTAGATTTTTTGTCTGACCTCACTCAACATGAACTGCCAAGATTAATCTGTTTTATCATGTTTGCATAATCACACAACCTTGCAAACTCCATCTCCAATCACCCATGAACTACTTGATAATCATCAATTTTTCCCTATAACAAACAATTCTTCCAACATATAGTCTGTCTTCTTTCTCACCAACTCTTGTATTTCCCACAACTTTATATAAGGTTGAGAAATTATTATTTCCCTAAATTTATTTTCAATAAACTAGATGTACATAACTTATTCTTGGTTGAGGTAGTGCACTGATGAACAAGATAGTAATTCTTGACCATAAAGTCACTAGAGTCCTTGTCTAGACTAGCATACAACAACCAATTGCATTTCTTATCCTGACATTTAGCTATGACTCTATGTTTTTCACTAGGCCTCAATTTTAATTTGATTTTATATTCAACAACATATTCTGCCACAGTCCTTTTAAATTCTTTGGCATTTTCAAATATCATACCAAGCTCAAATATATCAACTACACAATCAGGATCAAATCTTACCATTTTACTTTTTCTTCTTGCTGGTAAATCAATACCATCAACAACTTTAGGATCTAATTCACCCCTACTATCATCACTATCCAAAGCTAAACTATTAATATATTGTTCATCTTCCCCAATTGCAACTAATAATTTACCCTTGCAAGCACCCTTCAAAAATCATCCATCAAAACCAGTTATTTTTCTACAACCTTCCAACCAACCTCTCTTTCTTGCAGTAAAACAAACATAAAAGTAAACAAAATATTCTTTCCTAGAGTAGATTTTTTGTCTGACCTCACTCAACATGAACTGCCAAGATTAATCTGTTTTATCATGTTTGCATAATCACACAACCTTGCAAACTCCATCTCCAATCACCCATGAACTACTTGATAATCATCAATTTTTCCCTATAACAAACAATTCTTCCAACATATAGTCTGTCTTCTTTCTCACCAACTCTTGTATTTCCCACAACTTTATATAAGGTTGAGAAATTATTATTTCCCTAAATTTATTTTCAATAAACTAGATGTACATAACTTATTCTTGGTTGAGGTAGTGCACTGATGAACAAGATAGTAATTCTTGACCATAAAGTCACTAGAGTCCTTGTCTAGACTAGCATACAACAACCAATTGCATTTCTTATCCTGACATTTAGCTATGACTCTATGTTTTTCACTAGGCCTCAATTTTAATTTGATTTTATATTCAACAACATATTCTGCCACAGTCCTTTTAAATTCTTTGGCATTTTCAAATATCATACCAAGCTCAAATATATCAACTACACAATCAGGATCAAATCTTACCATTTTACTTTTTCTTCTTGCTGGTAAATCAATACCATCAACAACTTTAGGATCTAATTCACCCCTACTATCATCACTATCCAAAGCTAAACTATTAATATATTGTTCATCTTCCCCAATTGCAACTAATAATTTACCCTTGCAAGCACCCTTCAAAAATCATCCATCAAAACCAGTTATTTTTCTACAACCTTCCAACCAACCTCTCTTTCTTGCAGTAAAACAAACATAAAAGTAAACAAAATATTCTTTCCTAGAGTAGATTTTTTGTCTGACCTCACTCAACATGAACTGCCAAGATTAATCTGTTTTATCATGTTTGCATAATCACACAACCTTGCAAACTCCATCTCCAATCACCCATGAACTACTTGATAATCATCAATTTTTCCCTATAACAAACAATT
>NW_006239841.1:53991-54308 GCF_000226075.1 Solanum tuberosum
AATCATGATCAAATCTTACCATTTTACTTTTTCTTCTTGCTGGTAAATCAATACCATCAACAACTTTAGGATCTAATTCACCCCTACTATCATCACTATCCAAAGCTAAACTATTAATATATTATTCATCTTCCCAAATTGCAACTAATAATTTACCCTAGCGAGCACCCTTCAAAAATCATCCATCAAAACCAGTTATTTTTCTACAAACTTCCAACCAACCTCTCTTTCATGCATTAAAACAAACATAAAAGTAAACAAAAATATTCTTTCCTAGAGTAGATTCTTTGTCTGACCTCACCCAACATGAACTGCCA
>NW_006239842.1:0-2443 GCF_000226075.1 Solanum tuberosum
AGGAGAGAGTTAAATTAATCCACGGAGGACCACCACTCCTTCACCAGCGGCAGCAAGTAGCAACAACAACAGGGAGGCAGCAAACAGCAGCAGCAACAGGCAGCAGCAAGCAGCAAGCTTGGAAATAGGGTTAGAAATAGAAAGAGGATAGTCATATACGGACTAAATTTCCATTTTAAAGTTGGGCCAAGTGATTGTGTACTTTGTTTCTTTTCTATTGAATAAAAGAGCTCCAAGCTCAAATTTGATTAAAAAATAAAAAGAAATTTTAAATATAATTTTTTTAATTAGTTATGACTTTAAAAACGGGGTCTATCTATATTTAATAAAAAAAACACTCAAAAGTTAAAACTGAAGCCAGCAAATTCGCTAAAAATTACAACAAAAAAATATGTTGTTGCTTGGAATCGATCCCGCGACCCAAAGCTCACTTAAGCGAAATCTTGAACCCCCTCAACCATTGGGCTACTCCTTTGATATATATTCAGGGGTTCAATTTTAAATATATACATGTACATAAAAAATCGATCTTATATATATAGTGTAATTTTTTTACCCAGGGGGGTCGGATGACCCCCCCCCCGGAATGACTGTACATCCGCCCCTGCTCAAAGAGATACTTGGATGTGGAAATTGGACAACAAAGGATTATACTCTGGAAAAAGTGGGTATCGTCTCCTTTATAATCAAAACATAGCACCCAACTCGCAGGACCAACAACTTTAGAAATTCATCTAGAGCATATCATTACCCTCTAAGGTGCTTAACTTTATCTGGAGAGCTTTGAGAAATATTCTACCTACATGTGAGAGCCTTTCCAAGAAAAAATGTGTAGCTAGTTCAATTTGCCCTCGATGGTTGCAAGCGTCAGAAATTGTGAAACATTGCTTGGTAGATTGTCAATTTGCAAAACAATGTTAGATTCATTCAAATTTTGGTTTGGCATGATGTACTAGGAGATTTTGTGGCATTGTTTGAAGAGCAAAGAAAGCGCAATGCAAAAATAAAAATGGAGGAAACAGTCATGATTTTGTGGAGCTTATGGGAAGCCAGAAATAATTTATGTTGGAATAATAAATAAAATTTGTCCGCAGGCACTTTGTACCGTGCGAAGAAGGAGCTGGAGGAATGGAGGAGCGCCAATTCAGGAGCCGATATGATTGCTGCTGCTACAAAAATGATAACTAAATGGGAGCGACCTCTGCTTGACACAATTAAATGTAACATGTACCGATGCCTCTTACAATATCAATACCGATTTGGCGGGGATATGCATGGTGCTACGTGATCACTTGGGTCAATTTATTGTTGGAAAAAAAATATTTCTTGGCCGTTTGGCTAGCCCGTTATTGGCCGAGATCATAGGGGTGCGTAGGCTCTTAGTTGGCTGAAGGACCGATTCAGTAGAACGAGGTCGGTTGTGGAAACTGATAATTTACTTGTGAGGCAAGCTCTGGAAGAAAACTTGGTGAATTACACTTATTTTGATTCTTTAGTTTTTGATTGTAAAACTCTTATCAAAGATTTATCTTTTCTCTCTTTGTCGATTGTTAAGAAATTAGCGAATCAGGTTTTTCATTGTCTTGCTAGAGCCTCTGTTTCTATTTCTGGTTCGATGGAGTGGGATACTAACCCTCTATCTCTCATTACTGATGTACTTATTTTCGATTTGAATAATACATGATGAAAGAACCATTTCAAAAACAAACAAAAAAACTTTATTAATGACTAAATTAACAAATAATCCAGTAGTATATCCACTATAACTTAGCAAAGTACTTTCTTTTGGTAATACCATCCCACTTCTTTGCTATGGCAAGATTAAGGATCTGTTTGATCATGAGAATTATTCTTCGTTTTAGGATTTTTATTTTATTTTAATGAAAAATCACTATTTTGATCATGAAATTTTTGTTGGGTTTAGCAAGGTGTGAATAGTAAATAGTGAATGGGAAATAAAAAGAGAAAATGGAAAGTGGAAGAACCAATGAAAATGGGGGAACCAATTTTGGAGGGAAAATGAAAAGTCATTGCAAAAATGCAAATGAATAGTCATTTTTTACCATATCGGTAGAAGAGAGGAAATTGTTGTCCTTATATTAGGAAACACTTCCTTTAGTTCTTAAAGGGTTAAGAAGAAGGTGCCCCCTCGCGCCGTCGTCTTCGCTCGGCTTCGGCTGGGCTTTGGCTTTGGCTTTGAAAAATGATCGTTTGAGAGATTATTTTTTTGACAAAGTTTTTTTTAATTATTTTAGTTAATTATTTATTTAATTAATTAAATTAAATGGCCAACGTTTTAATTCGTTAATTAATCGATTCAATTAATTGACCCGACCCGACTCGGATCCACGCGCGACTTATTTTATTTAAATCTTTCCCATTTTTATTTTAATTTCCCGCCGTTGGAAGTGACTGTTCTGAAAGGTTGCAACTTTCAGAAACA
>NW_006239842.1:3108-5639 GCF_000226075.1 Solanum tuberosum
TTCTTCTATCTGACTACGTTGAGTCTGTAGAGATTCATTCATGAGAACGTTCCTGTTATGTCGGATGAAACTCTGCCTGAAGAACGATTCTTGGTAACAGAAGCATGGACACATTCTGATTTTTTGTGTAAAAATTATATTCTGAGTGGCCTGCAGGATGATCTGTACAATGTGTACAGTAATGTGAAAACCTCAAAAGAACTCTGGGATGCTTTAGAAAAGAAGTACAAAACAGAGGATGCCGGAATGAAGAAGTTTATTATGGCAATGTTTCTGGACTATAAGATGATAGACAGTAAGACCGTCGTCACCCAAGTTCAAGAATTGCAGGTCATAATCCATGATCTCCTTGCTGAAGGTATAAATTTATTTAATACCTATGTTGGAAAAATTAAGTTTATTCTTAATACTCACATAATCTTTGATATAGGATTGGTTGTGAATGATGCTTTTCAAGTGGCTGCCATTATAGAGAAGTTACCTCCATTGTGGAAGGACTTCAAAAACTACTTGAAACATAAACGCAAGGAGATGACTGTTGAAGATCTCATGGTAAGGCTGAGAATTGAAGAGGATAACAAGGCCGCAGAAAAGAGGTCGCGTGGTAATTCAGCAATATCAGGAGTAAATATTGTTGAAGAAGATCCCACAAAATCAAAGAAAAGAAAGAAAACATCTGGTCCAAAGAGCAATCCTCCTAAGAAGAAATTCAATGGAAGCTGCTTCAACTGTGGCAAACGTGGTCATAAGGCTACTGAATGCAAGGGTCCCAAGAAGGACAAGAAGAAGGATCAAGCAAATTTGGCTGAATCCAAATGAGAGATAGACGATCTTTGTGCAATGCTTTCAGAATGCAACTTGGTTGGAAATCCAAGAGCATGGTGGATAGATTCTGGTGCCTCATACCATGTTTGTGCCAACAAAGAATTTTAACATCATATACTCCAGCACCTACAGACGAGAAGTTGTTTATGGCAAATTCCGCTGTTGCAAAGGTGGAAGGAACTGGCAAGATCCTCCTAAAGATGACATCAGGCAAGGTGGTGACTTTGAACAAGGTATCGTATGTTCCGGAATTGCGAAAGAACCTAGTTTCTATACCAGTTCTGACTAAGAATGGATTCAAATGTGTATTTGTTTCTGATAAAGTTGTAGTAAGTAAGAATGAGATGTATGTAGGAAAAGGTTACCTCACTGAGGGCCTTTTTAAACTCAATGTAATTGCAGTTGATATGAATAAAGATCCTGCTTCTTCTTACTTGCTTGAGTCTAAATGTTTATGGCATGAACGTTTGGGACACGTTAATAACAAAACCTTGCGAAAACTGATTAACTTAAATGTTTTGCCTAAATTTGAGTGCAATAAATCAAAATGTCAAGTTTGCGTTGAATCTAAGTATGCTAAGCATCCTTATAAATCTGTTGCAAGGAACTCATATCCCTTAGAACTGATTCACACTGACATTTGTGACATGAAGTCAACACCAACACGTGGTGGGAAAAAGTATTTCATAACTTTTATTGACGATTGCACTAGATATTGTTATGTCTATTTGCTAAATGGTAAGGATGAAGCAATAGATGCATTTAGGCAATATAAAACTGAAGTTGAAAATCAGTTAGATAGAAAGATCAAAATGATCAGAAGTGATAGAGGTGGAGAATATGAATCTCCATTTGCAGAAATATGTTTGGAAAATGGAATAATCCATCAAACTACTGCTCCTTACTCTCCACAATCTAATGGAATTGCAGAAAGGAAAAACCGAACTTTAAAGGAAATGATGAATGCCTTACTTATAAGTTCAGGTTTACCACAAAACTTGTGGGGGGAGGCTATCCTTACAGCAAATCCAAATACTCAATAGAGTGCCTCATACGAAGACACATGTTATTCCATATGAGAAATGGAAAGGTAGAAAACCCAACTTGAAATATTTCAAAGTGTGGGGGTGTCTTGCCAAAGTCCAGGTTCCTATGCCTAAGAGGGTGAAAATAGGGCCTAAGACTGTGGATTGTGTATTCATTGGATATGCCACAAATAGTAAGGCACGTCGATTTTTGGTTCATAAGTCCGGACATCCGGATATTCATGATAATACGGTAATGGAATCAGATAATGCTGAATTTTTTGAACATATCTATCCGTATAAAACTAGACTTGAGTCATCTAGTGGAGGGTCTAAACAACCTCGAGAAGAACCAAAAGAGAATGAAACCAATGAAGAGAGTCCAAGGCGCAGTAAACGTCAAAGGACAGCTACTTCATTTGGATCTGATTTTGTAACATTCCTTCTTGAAAGTGAGCCTCAAACATTCAAAGAAGCGATGTTGTCTAGCGACTCAACCTCTTGGAAGGAGGCTGTCAATAGTGAGATTGAATCAATCTTAAGCAATCATACCTGGGAGTTGGTTGATCTTCCTCCAGGGAACAAACCCTTGGGTTCAAAATGGATCTTCAAAAAGAAGATGAAAGATGATGGAACTATTGACAAATATAAAGCAAGACTTGTTGTCAAAGGCTTTAGACA
>NW_006239842.1:8389-8870 GCF_000226075.1 Solanum tuberosum
ACTGAAAATTTTTTCCTCTCTGCATACATTTTCTCTCATAAATAAAATTGTCGATCGACTGAGTCTGTGTGTGCTCTTGTTGCTGTTCTTGCGTTCGCTGAAGTTATTGAAGTTTGAGGTACCGCTACTTCTTTAACAGGTTAATCCATTTTATCTTGGGAGAAATTAATCTGCAACCTCGGGTACAGTGAGGGGATTAAATTTCTTAAGGAAACACAGTGGTTTCTGTGGACTCGGATTAAAACTCATTCTGTCTATTTCATCTTTTTTCTGTTTCTGTATTTTTGACTAACCTGAATACAGGAGTTAACAATTTTCAAATATGACTTGAAGTTAAACATATTTTCCAGTTATTTATTAGCATTATTTTAGAAATTGATTGAGAAAAAAGGGGAGGATTATATTACATTTCTTCATCTATGGAAAGTAAGGGCCCGTTTGGCCATGCGATATGGTATCATGATATGGAATTATGAGATGA
>NW_006239842.1:9578-15483 GCF_000226075.1 Solanum tuberosum
TTTTTTATTATGAAAAATCAAAAAAGTATTACTCCCTTCGTTCTTATTTATATTCACCAAATGAATTTCTACTTTATCATTTATATTCACCAAATTTAAAGTAATAATAAATTTTATATTGGTGAGAATAATAAATTTTAAAAAGTAATGATGTGATTATAAATTTATTTATATATGAAACAAATGGTTAGTAGATATAAATGTGGGGTTGTTTTAACAAAATATAAACTCATGGATCAATTATTGTATTAAAATATCTCAAATCATGATATGGAATCAGCGTAAAATCACATGTCCAAACGTTGATTCCATCTCACGACACCATATCGTGATATGGTATCGCATGGCCAAACGCCTACTAAGTGTTTTCTTTTTTTTGCTACTTTTGACATATCAATGTTTAGATATGATACATAAACGTACCCTTTAAATTGACCTCATCTTGCATTTATGTCTTCCAATTTTGGATGTGCATAAGTAGACACTTAAATTTGTATAAAATTAAATAAGTAAACACACATGTCTTACGTGACATAATACACGTAGGACGTCATGTAGGATGGAGAATTATCATGTAGGATGCCACATAGGACATGCATGTCTACTTGTTCAATTATATACAAATTTAAGTGTCTACTTGTACACACCCAAAATTGGAGGGCATAGACTATAGATGCCAATTGAGACCAAATTAAAAGGACATTTTTATATATTATTCCCAATGTAAGATTGTTGAGTTAATTAAAGTTCTCAAATTGTTATTAGTTTGGACCTACATTCCACATATTTATCAAAGAAAAGGCCACACACAACTTGTGTGAGACTTGAGTAAGTATTTTCCCTCAACAGAATCCTATTATGTCATCACTAAATTAGTCACTTGGGCAGTCACTTTCTAGTTCACAATTCTACTTAATTTGGTTAATTAACAGTAAGACATAAAAACAAGAGATAGATGAAATGAATTAACAATCCTCAATTAAGAAGAAGATAAATAAAAGTGATAAATTGAGGGGGAAAAGGCTAACATTAATTAGAAAATATCGAGAACTTCTAATATATATGAAGTTGTTGGCCCTCCTAGGCATAATGATGAGAAATGCATATTATCTCATATTTACGTTTTCTAATTTCTAAAATGTCAGACAATATATATATATTCAATAGAATATGTCTGTGGGAGTGATAATTAAACTATCCATCCCAAGCTTTACCTGGCCTGCACGTTCCTTCTCTAGCTGGTAATAAAATCAAAAGTGTAATACGTGTTCGTCTTTCTCTATCGAAACAACAACAATAATTAATTCCACAAAATAAGATTTGGAAATGATAGAATATTCTTTCTCTAGGATCTGTAATGGGTCTTATACGACATAATACATGTAAGATATCATGTATGACAAAAATTATCATGTAAGATGTCATGTAAAATGTGTGTATATATTTATTCAATTTTATACAAATTTAAGTATCTACTTATGCACACTCAAAATTGAAGGACATAAATATGAACCAATTAAGAAGCACGAGATAGAACTAACTCTCAGAATTTAGGATAATTTGGTTGGCTCTTCACATCTACAATGAGCTAGCTGATGTGTTGCATAGAAAATGACAGTACATAGAAAATTCACAAATTTACAGGTCAAATCACATTGAATGTTGACAATTATTTTTTTGTCTTCAGACTTGGGAAATATTTTTTTGGACGGCCTTTGCTAATTAAGGACTATCCTATTTTCCTTGATTTTAATTTCATTTATAGATAACAAAGAAAGGATAATATATAATTGGTGGCCACTCGTACATATATATATCGCAGACCACGTAGTATAATTTCATGAAGAGTTTTTGAATAGTGCGTGAATCAAGCGTATCTTGAATTATATGTGATATATATGAATTCTCATGCAATTTGAGATATATAGAAAACTCAATATCAGAACTAATCACGATTCCTCAAAATTCGTGTCATTGCTACTTTTAAGAGATAAATTAGTGATCGGACAAGATTTGATTTGTCAATTTTCTTTGCATCTCCTCTTTATTGAATATTTATTTTATTGAAGTGTTTGTAGTGGTAAAAAATAATTTTTTTAAAAATAATTTTATCACTAGACAGTGTCTATCGGTCTTTTATTAAACATAAAAAATTTCAATAGAGACAAGTACAAGCAAAGGGGGCTAGGCCTTACCTTACTAATCCTAATGAAGTATCGTCTAACTTCTACTACATAACAAGCATGAAGAAAATAAGAGCTAGAGAGAACTAAGTATTTTCTGATCATCACAAAGTTTGTAATACACTCCACGATGATATTATAAATAAGGATGCTTAAATAATGTAAAAATATGTCAATCAAGAAGAAAGTAGAGTTACCATCCTCAAACTTTCTATTACTAAAGCATGAATTAAAAAAGAATTGATTGCCCATCAAAAGTAACTTGAAGTATTTTTCTTTTGTCTTCTTCTTCAACCTATCCAACAACACTTGATGATTCATACATTCTTTATGGATTTATTGGATCTAGTTGAACCTATTGATGTTGTCAAATGGTTTTGCTTTGCCTGTCGCATTGGTAGGTGCCTTGGAACAAACTCCTCAGTCATTTTACCGTCCCAACTATGTTGCCTTCCATATGTCTTCTTTTAGCTTTTGTTGCTTCCACTTCTTTGTTGCCCAGGTGATATATCCCCTTCCCTAGCCACTCTATCAAAGCAAATGTCCAACATATTGTCTTCCTCATCTTCATCAAGAGAATCCTCACCCAAATCCACTCCATCTTCATCAAGAGAATCCTCACCCACATCAATTGTATTTGAAACTAAGGCACTTGACCCATTCTTCCTTGCAAGCACACATTTAGGCACAAATACAGGAGCTTCTGGACTTAATTTGCTATTTAAAGCAGGTGGTGAGACTTGTTTTTCTTGGATCAAATCATGATCATTCTCTGTTAACCTTACTTGTTTTCCAGTAGTCTTCAATAAAGCATCAAAGTTATTCGAACATAATAGGTATCTTGAGGCATTACTAGTATCTTGCCTCTTTTCACTGTCATGAAAATTTCCAGTCGGACCCTTTTCACTACATGGAGAATTATTTTGACTAGTAGGGGAAAGGCTCCGACTACTAGTTGAGTTTTTGTGTGTAACCAGTGTCCAGTTTTTAGTTGGATTCTCATTTTCAACTTGCAAAACATGCTGCCCAGAATTTTCAGCATCTTCAACATTAGATGTATCCATTATTTTTTGTCCTGAATCCATTAATTTTTGCCTTGAATCAACTCGCAGCGCATCAACCCCAACTCTTGGTGTTCCCCCTGCATTTTTAGTTGCATCAGACATCAAATTCAGCCCTGTTGGTTATTGCAATCACCTTTGTTTTCGGTAGTTGTTTGAACAACAATATTACTTGTATCAACATCTATTGAGTTTACACGATTTTGCTCGAAAGTGGAAGCAACCAATTGTCGATCAAAAGAAGTAGCTTTACTTTGATCGACATCTACAATCTTTCTTTTTTCATTTAATATCTCTCTCGCATCGCCTTGATACTTTTCACTATCCGTAGTACCTTTTAAAACACCTTCAATGGTATCATCAATTTGTTTGTTATTTTGATTTCTTTTCGAAATCAAACGACTACTATATTCATCATGTCCTTGGTGCTTACAAATAATTGCAATACAAAGGTAGATTATCATATACAATCTCCTGAAAAACCTCGATCAACTTACCAGATTTTCCATCCACAAACTGCAACCTTATACGATTTGAAAGTTTTTCCATTAGATCAAGTATAACCTTGACCCTAGCCGTGCTAGGTCTTGACTTGATTTGAGTAGCTTTATCTATAGTTATTGGTTTCCCAACTGCTGATGCTATAGACAACAAAGACTTCTTTGCAAACAAATCTGGAGATAAGTTCGGTAAAGAAATCCAAACCACAGCTAACGTCGTTTCCTCCTTAGGGTTATATCCAATGGACCATGGAAAAACCCTACATTGGTGCTCCTCTCCATTGTAGAGAAGATAATTAACTGAGCGAGATAAAGCTAGTACATAATCATTGTAGAGAAGATAATTAACTGAACAAGATAAAGCTAGTACATAATCTTCATATAGATCAAACCATAACAAAATTTGTCTTGGAGCAAGTAAGCCAATTAAACAATTGCCCTTGGTACCAAGATGTTTCGGTAAAATTGACCTTAATACCTTCAAATCTGGGACACCATGGGATAATTTAAACACTACTGCTTGATGTAATCCCTCTTCGATCATAAAGTCTTGCCTTTCCTCCATTGAAAATGTGATAATAGGTTCTCCATGAATTATTTCGATTGATTTTACAATTGTTTTGAGTTAATTAGGGCAGATTGTTTAGGATTTATAGTATTGAAATTGAAAAGGGTGGCGTATGTGGTGGTTTGGGGTGGTGGAGCGGGCTAGACAACCTCTAAAGGAGGCCGTCCAGTGGCCGTAGCAGCCATGACTGCTGCCTGCCGACCTAGGGTTTGAAAAGTAGTCCCCATAATCCGTGCTTTTTCGTGAGTGTGCTTGTTTCTTCTGGTTATGATTATCTATGGTAAAAAACAATTAATATTAAGGATAAAATGAAAAAAATGTATTAATTTTATCTTGAGTTTTTAAAATGATGCAATCGATATTTGAGATGAATTGCAATAACAGTTTTGATGTTTATACATATTCCGTTCATGTCCACCCTTGACCATGCATATCCAGTGGCGGAGCTATATACATTTGACGGGTATCAATCGATATTTCTTTGTGAGAAAATTACACTAACGTGCTTAGACAAATATATGTTATATATTGATATTCTTTGACTTCAATACAATCTAACTTTTTTTATATTTTAACATTTCTTAACTAAAGTTCTGACTCTGTTACTGTACATGTTCAAGATGAGTTAATTGCGAAAATTGGAGACCACATATCTAGAGGGGGGAAGTAATTAATTGATGATAAGTAGGTTGATTGATACGCATATGTTATTTGGATTCTTCCAAAAAGAAACAAAACTAGCTACCTACCGTGCACTTTCCGTACTCGCAATCCTAGTTTTTCTTCTTCTTCTGTCTTTTTGTCCGACTTGTGCGAATCTAAATATCATCCCATTTTTGTTTAAATTGTAGCAGGTATATGATCAGAGCGAGTTGTTCGAATTATAAGTACCCTTTACTTTTAACTCGAAAATTGTGAGTGAATTTAAGTCACTAAAAAAATTATTACTTATAATATTAACGGAAGGTGCAAATCATTGTAGTTAGTCGTTCTTCGAAATTTCACGGTCACTTTTATGCATATGCACTAGTGGCTAAAAATTATAAGTTGCACAAACTAGCTGTCGAGAAAATGAAGAGGAAAAGAGGAAGACAACGCAATTCAATAATGCCTACTCAATTTCAATTTTTCAATTATTATGATATAGTTTAGAAAAACTTATTTTCTTTTTCAAAGTGAAAAATCTTATTTACTCAAAAAAAATAAAAAAAATTAAAGTCAGCTATATGTTCCAAACTCAACTTAAATTTCAAATATTTGTTTTCACCACACTAATTATTCTTTTAAAACTAGATTTTGTTGCCCGTGCTATGCACGGGCCCAATAACATAAATGGTATGTTTTGGGGCTAATAACGAAATTTTTGAAGCGATTGTTTGCGTGGATAAAGGAATAAGTTTTTTTATCACAAACCTGTACTTTCTTTGACGCTATTCAAGGCACAATAAGACTACCCACATACAACATTTTTGAACAATTTTATGTTGTCAATTATCACGATTTAATTTTAAGAATCAGTCAATTTTTTTTTCTGTTTTTTTAATAAATATTTTAAGTTGTCAATTATCACGATTTATTGTATTTTATACATAA
>NW_006239842.1:16101-21383 GCF_000226075.1 Solanum tuberosum
CTAATAAACTAAAGTTGAGGGGTATTTTTGACCCTTTTCCCTATATTATATAAACTCCCTTAGAAAATAAATATATATTATATATATTATATAATAGAAAAAATGATTTATTATATTATATTATTATATAGAATATTATATAGGGAGTTTATGATGGGACATTGAAATGTCCCATCATAAACTCCCTCTTATATATAAGTAGAATATATATCACATTATTTATATCCAACCTACATAAAACTTCATTAATTGTTAGATATTTTCAAACTATTTGCCTTTTCAAATTCACAGTATATATATCTTTCTACTTCCCAACTCCCAAAGTACGACTGAACTCTCTAACTGACACAAACTCTAATGGGTTTCCACATCCCTTCTACTTCTCCGGCCAGAAAATGGCTTGGCTTCGTCGCCGCCGTCTGGGTCCAAGCTATCTCCGGTAACAATTACACTTTCTCTAACTACTCCGACGCTCTTAAATCCCTCATGTCCCTCACACAGCTCCAGCTTAACAACCTCTCCGTCGCTAAAGACGTCGGAAAAGCCTTCGGCATCTTCGCCGGCTTAGCTTCCGACCGATTACCTACTCCCGCCATTCTCCTCATTGGTTCAATAGAAGGCTTTATTGGCTATGGCGTTCAGTGGCTCGTTGTAAGTGGTCGAATTCAACCACTCCCGTACTGGGTCATGTGTATTTTCTTGTGTATGGGTGGGAACAGTACGACTTGGATGAATACTGCCATTTTAGTTACTTGTATTCGTAATTTTAGGAAAAATAGAGGCCCTGTTTCGGGAATTTTAAAAGGGTACGTCGGTTTAAGTACAGCTATATTTACTGACATTTGCTCTGCTCTATTTGCAAATGACCCTTCATCTTTCTTACTTTTGCTTGCTGTAGTCCCTTTTGTTGTTTGTTTCACGGCGGTTTTATTTCTCCGTGAAATTCCACCTTCTTCTACCCCTGCTGAAGAGAAAGATGAAGTTAAATATTTCGGCATCATAAATGTTGTTGCAGTTTTTATAGCTGTTTATTTATTAGCATTCGATATTTCAGGCCCTCATGGCACTGTTTTTTCGCAATTATTTGCCGCTATATTACTGATTTTACTGGCGTCGCCTCTGTTCATTCCCATGTATCTAATGGTGAAGAATTTTATTCGTTCCAATTCGGTGAATCTAGATTTTGAAGGTAACAATATTGCAGCTGTGCCTTTTTTGGCTGAACAAATTGTGGAGAAAAAGGATGTTGGGGTTGTGACGAAGAAGGAAATGGCGACTGTGCCGGTGATTGGAGAAGATCACACAATATTTGAGGCAATGAGGACTGTGGATTTTTGGATATTGTTTTTCTCGTTCCTTTGTGGAGTTGGAACAGGTTTGGCAGTGATGAATAACTTGGGGCAAATGGGGTTGGCTATGGGTTATGTGGATGTGTCCATTTTGGTGTCATTCACAAGCATTTGGGGATTTTTCGGGCGCATTCTTTCCGGATCTGTTTCTGAATACTTCATCAAGTAAGTTAACTGATCTCTCTATTTTTAATGAGACGATTTATAGTCATATGACTTATTTTAGATAAATTGGGACAGAAGGAGTAGTATTTTGTTTGTTTAGTTTTGACTTTGCATGCAGTTTGAGACTTCTGAATCTCATGATATTAAACTAAAATTATGTACATGCTATATGGAAAGTGAAATTAAAAAGTTGTCCTAAAACAAAAAAAAGATATTTTTTTAAAACCCGCTAAAGAGAAATTAGGACAAAATAAATTGAAACGGAAGGAGTACTTTAACAGTTAAACTGTTCACCTATACAGCTTGTTTTGTTGGTTCATTAAATACTAATTTTATCTGTTTCATTGTATATGGAGATTAAGAAAACTTTTGATACTAATGAAAGTGCATGCCATTAACGTTAATGAGAGGTTTAAAATCAATTTAGTTCTAAATATTGAAAAATGTCCCTCTTTTTTTGGAACAAACTGAACTAATTAAGGAAATAGTGTAAAGTAAAACTAAAATTTCTGTTGTCAATATTGTTTTTCTCAGTGTATTTTTAGTTCACTTTTTTGGAAGTATTTATTCTTACTCATTTAAGCATGAGATAGAACTCATAAGAGCAATTTAATCAAATATCTTTTATGATTAATTCTATTGAATCATATTTATAATAGGCATGATAAAACTTTAAACATAGAGCCGTTTTATCTTTGTGGTAGGCAGAGGGGAGCTAGGAGTTAGCGAGGGTTTCAATTGAATTTCTTCGCTGAAAATTATATCGTGGAAATTGGGCAAAACAAATTCTCTTGATTGTGCATAAACTGTTGAATTCCCTTGACACAAAAGGTGATAGTGTTGGTGGTGACAAAAGCGATTCAAAAATTGTGTTAAAAGATCATAAGTTTTCAAATCTTAAGCATGATGTTCCTGTTTTTGTTTTTGGAATCCTCTTGTATATTTTTCTGGATCCGCCACTGATGATAGTTAAACAGTAACATTTAAAGGATGGGTCATACAAATTAGCTGATTCGTTTATGTGCTTTATATATGTCATTGGCTCTCTCTGCTAAATGTTAGTGCTATGTTTAATAGACATCTTGGAACCCAGTGTCGTCAACAAGATTAACAAAGATTAGAAAAGAAAATTAAATAAAGATCGATGGGTAATTTGTTTCTTGTTACCTCTTAATTGTATATGTGGCATTCGTTTACTGAACTTAGTTTCTGTGTTTGAAGGAAAGCTGCAATACCAAGGCCTGTATGGAATGCAGCTTCACAAATTCTAATGGCTATTGGATATATCCTAATGGCCATGGCTATGCCAGGATCACTATACATTGGCTCTATTGTCGTAGGAATTTGCTATGGAGTTCGTCTTGCTGTCACTGTTCCTACTGCCTCTGAACTCTTTGGTCTCAAGTACTATGGTCTCATCTACAATGTCCTTATCCTCAACCTTCCCCTCGGGTCATTTCTCTTCTCTGGTTTGCTTGCTGGTTTACTTTATGATGCTCAGGCAACAAAGACAGCGAGTGGTGGCAATACATGTATAGGTGCTCATTGTTACAGGCTTGTGTTCATAGTTATGGCTATAGCATGTGTTGTTGGATTTGGATTAGATGTCTTGTTATCGATCAGAACCAGGAGCTTATATTCAAAGATTTACGCGAGCAGGAAATCAAAGAAGTCTGCTGTTTTATCTTAATTGGTCTGGTTCTTTACAGTGCGAGGTCAAGTGAGAAGGATGGAGGGGAAAATGTATCCTGCTGATATGATATTCTGTTGCTAGCTTGTGCAAACTGGCAAAGTCACGGTGTTAGATTAGCTTGAATTTGTTGTCTGCCTGCATATTGCATGAGTTAATATAGTTTTATGTGATCGTAGAGATGTATATATTAAGCATTGTTTCTTGCCACGTTTAAATGGAAGGCATTACAAATACCATCTGGGATGATCAAATGACTTGTTCTTTCCATGAGTAAATTTTTAACTTGTTCCGTGGGCATTAGCAATGGATGTCAATGGCTGGATCATTTTGGAGACTCGAATCCTCCATAAGAGCCATTCTTGATACTGTAGGGCTCCTCATTTTGCTGATGGAAATGGACAGCAGTGACAAGTTTAACAAGGGAGGACAAGTTAGCTATCTCCAAAGTTCAGTATTGTTCAAACAAATGAAGATTGTTCATATGTTTTTATGGTTAACTACAATGACGAAATTTTGGAGACAGAATTTCACTTTTCCTGGTGGCGAGTTCTCAACATTACATTTTACAATTTAGTTGTATATTTGTAACTAGACTTTTGAAACTTGTGGTCTAAAATAAGTCATAGATGTCTGTATAACACTTCTTTCTCTATGCTCTTAATCTTAATGACCCTACACAATTTAAAAAACACGACAACACCTACCACAATCTAAGAGAAAATAATCAATTTTTTTGTCTATAAACCACGCCAAGAAACAAACTATTATAATATAAATGCCCACAATATTATAAGATCAATGTTGGATAGAGTTTAGCTAATATTAACACACCAATAATTTCATTCTCCAACTTTTTTCTCTGTTTTCTTTGACTATAGTTGTGTGTTGAACGTTGTAGAGAGTGTATTAGTGGGCTGGGTCAGTGAATGTAAAGGTGGGTTTGGGCTACTGAAAATAGAATTGGTTTGGGCTGAAAGTTTTGGGCTGTTGGAATTGAATAAAATTGGTTCCAAATTAGAGTGAAATAATGAATTTAAAATTGAGGTAAGGAGTGGTTAAAATTGCAATTACAAAATGGTCAAATGGGTTGCAATTGTAACCAATGGAAGTTTAAAACTTAGTCAATTTGAATTTAATTGGTGAATTCGGCTAAAATTTAAATAAGACGAGTTAATATAAATTAATTAATGGGCTTCTTAATCTTAACGAAATAAAATAAGGATTAATTACTTGAGTGGATTCCTTTTAAAAAATAATTACTTATTTTAAACATACTCTTTATTTATTACCATTTATAACAACTTCTTTAATTTCTCTCTTTTCTCTGTCTCGCTCTTTCTCCCTTCCTTTCTTTCTTTTTTTTCTTTCTGTTATTCATTCTCCCTTCCTTTCTTTTTGTTGCTCTTTCTCCCTTTCTTACTATTGCTCTTTTTCCTTTGTTTTTTTTGGAGAGTAGTCAATGATTTTAGACTGAATAAAACTTGTATCAATAATTAATTAGACAAGTAATTTAATCGTAACAAATAAAGAGACATAAGAAACTGCAAAATGAATTAAACTTGAATTAAAAATGTATTACAAACATATTAAAGTTGAATTATTATAAGAGAATCAAACATGAATGCAAAATGTAGCAAACAAAGAGCATTTTGCATATAAACTAAAAAAAACTTGTATCAATAATGAATTAAACAAGTAATCCAATCGTAACAAATCAACCAATTAATTGCAAAATGAATTAAACTTGTATTTAAAAGTGTATTACACAAATATTAAAGTTGAGTTAGAAGAGAGAATTAAGCATGAATAAAAACATGTAACTAATGAAAGACCAGACATTGACCTATTTAGTAAATTAAACTTGTATCAATAATGAATTAAACAAGTAATCCAATCGTAACAAATCAACCAATTAATTGCAAAATGAATTAAACTTGTATTTAAAAGTGTATTACACAAATATTAAAGTTGAGTTAGAAGAGAGAATTAAGCATGAATAAAAACATGTAACTAATGAAAGACCAGACATTGACCTATTTAGTAAATTAAACTTGTATCAATAATGAATTAAACAA
>NW_006239842.1:21419-32293 GCF_000226075.1 Solanum tuberosum
AAATGAATTAAATTTGCATTAAAATTGTATTACATAGTATTAAAGTTGAATTAGAAGAGAGAATTAAGAATGAATTGAAAACGTAACTAACGAAAGACAAGACAATGATCTATAAACTGAATTGAACATATATCATTATTCGTGAATAAAACATGTATTATATGTATCTTATAAATTATTTTGAATTATATAAGAAGATGATATATTTGAAATATGTATTATAAATATATTGTCCATAATTTTAATTCAATTTTAATACAATTATGAAATAGATCTAATTCAACTTTAATACAGTTGCAAGAAAATTCCAAACTCTTCGTCTTCTTCAAGTTTTAATTTGAAATTTCTCATAAAAATCAATGCTAAAGTTAATGAATCTCCCTTAAATTAAGATATAAACTCCAAAATGTTATTTTCAATAATATGGAAGAACAACTTATACAAACGCATCACACTTTCGTAAAATCCAAATAATGAATTCAAAGCTTGAAGCTTTTTAATGGTCATCAATGGCTTGCTGCTGCAATTTTAGAGATTTGAAATCTCAATTTGCACACACGATTTTGTACAATTTTTGGTTCTTTGTATTCTTCTCCTCGTGATATTTTCGGTGTAAATCGTGCAACATGGGTATAAATCGATTTGAAGAGATGAATATTTAAAGATAGTTATTTGAATTAAAAATTTGAAGAAGAAGAAAAAAGGAGAAATCATATGTAGAGAAAGAGACGAATAAATAGGAAAGAAAATAGGTCCGAAGTTGTACAATTTTAATTCCATGAAACTGATAGATTTAGTTAAAAAGAAATTATAGTCATAAATGGTAAATATTTTCTCAATATAGCATATCTAAGTGATTTACCCATAAAATAATTAACTTAATTATAAACTAATTAACTCAAGAGATAAACCAACTTAAAACTAAATTAATTTAATAAAATATTTAACTCAAAATAAAATCTTTTTTGAGATGATTTTTGAATATTCATAAAATGTACTAACTAATATACTTAATTTATATAAAACATATATGTTATTAAAAAATAGTTAAAGAATGACAAAAATTACTTTAAAATATTTTGAAAAATATTTTGAATTTTATAAAGTCAATTATTTCAAATTGTGTGAAACTAAAGAAGCTCAACGATTAATATATATTGTGGAGGGTCAAAATTGGGTGGCAACAACGTGCATCCAGTGCACCACACGTACATCTCGTGCACTGCACGTGCATCTGATGCACCACACGTGCATCTGATGCACCACACGTGCATCTCGTGCGCTGCACGTGTATCCGATGCACCACACGTGCATCTCGTGGAAATTAATAAAAGTATTTAAATTCAACAAGTGGTATGTAAAATTTGTACCAGAAACGAAGCAATGGATGATTACTGAGTGTCTTTGTTTATCATTACAAGCAATTATAGCCAAGTCCCATCAGATTACAATCACAATTTATTTATAGCTGATGCATATGTTGCAAGAGAATTCAACAAAACAGGTGATGAAGTTGTTACATAGTAACAACTAAGAGTCCGTTTCCAAAAGACCGTTGGTTGCCACAATCGAGATTCTTACCAGGACTAACTCCAAGAATTCTGCAATATCTCTTGTAAAATCCATTTCGATCTTGTACCCTGTTATCATTCCCATGACCACATTCCAAGCCGCCATTGATGATGTTAGTGATGACATCGAATCCAGGGAGGCGATTAGCTGCTTGGTCAGCATTTGATGGTTGCCATCTTCCAATGATGACATCATGACAAGAAGGCTTTGGTGATTGAGGGGTCATCCAGAACCAGATGGCTGATTTGAATAAGATGACTGAATCTGTGGCTATTAAATCAGGATTGTTTAAAAGGTCCACTCTAATGGATCTTCCACATGGCCCATAGTCGTAGTTGCTATGTTGTTTAATGTCAAAAATACACGTAATTAGACCCTATAAGTTCATCAAATTTTACCATAGGACAAATAAACTTATCTAGCTTACTGCGAAATTTGAATTGGGCCTCGTCCGAAATATTTCCTTCCAGGTGCACAAGGCCATTGACTACTTGGTGTACAGTAGTCGCCCGGGTAACCCTGTTCTCTAAGGAAGCAGTAACCCCATGCATATGGTCCATCTAGTTCGGTCGGCCATCCTCCTAACAAGGTTTAATTTTACCAATTTTTAGGTTCACAATAAAATTATAATTGTTCGATCTAAATATTGAATTCATTAAATTTAAATTGACATAGATACCAGTAGTTTAATAGGAGGTTTGGGCAAAGAAAGCAGCAATTTTCCTTTTACAGCCAGTGGTATCACCAGTGGTGCCAAAGCCAGGAAAAGATTTAGCAGCAGTGATAAAGGCATTATAACTATATAAATTATTCTTTCCTTGACAAGCATTATCGTTGCGATGATTAAGCATATGTTCAAACATGGAATATGAGATGACACCGCCAAGGTCCCCAGTAGGATCGGGGCTATCACAACACTAGCTCTGGCAATTGCCGGGAGCATAATGGGCATCAGTATAATCACACCAGCCATAAAATCTTTTTGAGATGATTTGTGAATATTCATAAAATGTACTAACTATATATACTTTTTGAGATGATTTTTGAATATTCATAAAATGTACTAACTATATATACTTTTTGAGATGATTTTTGAATATTCATAAAATGTACTAACTATATATACTTAATTTATATAAAACATATATGTTATTTAAAAATTGTTAAAGAATGACAAAAATTAGTTTAAAATATTTTGAAAAATATTTTGAATTTTATAAAGTCAATTATTTCAAATCGTGTGAAACTAAAGAAATTCAACGATTAATATATATTGTGGAGGGTCAAAATTGGATGGCAACAACGTGCATCCAGTGCACCACACGTACATTTCGTGCACCACACGTGCATCTCGTGCACTGCATGTGTATCCGATGCACCACAGGTGCATCTTGTGGAAATTAATAAAAGTATTTTAAATTCAACAAGTGGTATGTAAAATCTGTACCAGAAACGAAGCAATGGATGATTACTAACATGTAGAGCATTATGTCTTGTTTCCTTCCATTTCTTGACACTATATGTTGTACTTGTTTCTCTCTATTTCTTGACATGCAAAGCATTATGTCTACTGCTTTTGTTGGATTGCGTTTTACCTTGTTCTTTCCACGAGTTAATTTTCGACTTGTTCAGTGTGCATTAGCAATATTGGATGTCAATGGCTGGATCGTTTTGGAGACTCGAGTCCTCCATAAGAGCCACTCTTGATGCAGTAGGGCTCCTCATTTTGCTGATAGAAATGGACATTAGTGACAATTTTAACAAGGGAGCACAAGTTAGCTATCTCCAAAGTTCAGTATTGTTCACTTTGCTCCAAACAAATGAAAATTGTTCATATGTTTTTATGGTTAACTACGATTTGGAGACAGAATTTCACTTTTCTTGGTGGCGAGTTCTCAACATTACATTTTACAATTTAGTTGTAAATTTGTAACAAAAGTTATTACATTTTCCTCTCTCATTTTGCAAAATTCTGCTGACAGATCTTTCTCTCAATTTAAGGTCTTTAATTTAGGTCTGTATTATGGTCTTTAGTTAGATCTATATTTATATCTATAAATTTATTTATTATTAAATCTAGTTTTTAATATAAAATTCTCGTGGTTCATCTAATTTGAAAATATAGTTTATCTTTTTGCTAAAAAAATCTTTTAAAGGTCTAAAGAGGTGACAAATTATTGTGCTTTTTTTTATACATATAAAAAGAAGGTATTTATTTTGTCTTGTTCATTTTTAACCTTTTTGTTTTATTTATTTTGTCTTTTTCCATTTTAAACTTTTTTGTGAAGTGGTAATGAGTTGAGAACTCTAAACCAGTGTTTTAAAAGGTGGGGCGTGAGGCGGGGCATTTTACTTAGAATAGGGCGAGACGTATGCCTCGAGACGTGGGACGTAAGCCGTATGGATCTTTAAATTTTTAATTTACAATATAGTATAATAATACAAAATTATAAAAATACATCAAAGTTTGAAATAATTACAAACATGATTAATGAAACTCATAGAAAATAAAACTTCTAACATGATTATATAAGTATAAATTATCTAATATCTTAACTTTTTAATAATAAAAGAATCATTATTTCTAAAAATATTTTTTTTTTACCATACTATACAATTCACCCCTAAAGGAAAATAATCAATAAAACTTACTAATATTATAATAAAAACACCACTCCATCATGAATAAAAATAAAATTACTTTTAAATAGCTAAACAAAATATGATAACTTTGAGATTTATGACAAAAAATAAGACCAGTGATAAGTGAAAAAGTAAAATTTTGTTACGTATGTTTAAAAGAAATGTTACATAATGTATAATCACCTTCACAATGTTATCAAATAGTAAAGATGTGATACTACAACTTGTTATTTGAGTTACTCTCAATCATCTTATCTCTATTAGATTAAAAAATTATGAAGTATCATTCATATATTCAAGAATTATGAGGGTAAACAATGTTAACTAAATATTTTAACGCATAATTGGTCTAAGATCTGTTAGGCGAGCCCCGAGTGTTGGGCGTTGGGCGTACTTAGGCGTATAGTCGGACGCTTAGGGCGTAAATCTTATAGAACTAAGCCCACACTTGAGTCTCGAGGCGTTTTGCTAGAGTCCCACCTCAGGGCGAGTCCCAATAGAGTCTTTTAAACCTATACTAAAATGTTTCTTTGATTATAAATAAGGACAAATGATGGGAATGAATAATGTCAAGCTGTAATTTGCGTAAAATTGTAATTAGTATGTTCTATTTAATTGCTTTAAGCTATATTTTCTTATCTTTTATTTCATTGATTCAATCCGACTAAAGTAATTATATTGGCCTAAATCGATTCGAAGTCTACTTAATTAATTAGAGTGAGTTTGAACGATACGGTTGATTGTTGTAAGTTAAGAAAGAAGTGACTGAGAGAACTATAGTCGTGGTCCTAATGAGACTACAATCATGTTATTAGAACTTCATTTTATAGTTGATCCAGGTAAGAGAATACAATAAAATAGTATGAAGTTGTTACATAGAATCGGCCAAGGCCTAAGAGTCAACTATTTATACTATCTATATATTAGTCCCTTTGTTCACTTTTATTATTCAGTGTTTTTAAAAATAAAAAATACATAAATACCCCCTAAACTTGGCTTACTTAAGCACTTAAACTACACGGGCGCTTAAATACCCCCTTAACATCTTTCAAGTGATTTTTTTCCACTCTGAGACTATAACTCCATTCTCACCCACCACATCGTAGCCACATAAGTGCCACATCATAACCATGTGTAACGACCCTAAATCTAGTAGGTTATCTTCACTATTCAACAATGTTTTTCAGTCACTTTAAAGAAGAAAATTCACATTATTTTCTTCGAACCTTCCCCATGAATTTACACTCTTGGAGAATGAATTTTTTTGAAAGGCAATTTTTTCTTGACAACTCAAATAAGAAATGAAGATTGCATAAGAAAGTTGATCCAAAAAATATAAATTCTATGAGAAATGTTTGAATGGATCTAGAAATCAAAATGGGTCACTCAAAGAAAGTTTATATTTGCCAAATCGGCATCAATAATATAGAGTGAAATCGACGTCAATAAAATGACATTGATATTGAATTTTACGGATTAGTAAGAGACTAGTGAAATGAAAATAGTGGATAGAGGTTGGGATGAAGATGGAGGAGGAGGTGTTTCAATGAAAAAGATGTGTATTGAGGAACTCAACAAAATGAAAAAAAAAAGGGGGGGGGGGACCCACTAATTTCATTTACCTCTTAATAAGAAAATTTACTTATTTTAAAGATTTAATATATCAAAAAAAAAATAATTATATAAATAATTTCTTATATATTGAACAATAAAAAAAGGTCATATGTGGGACTTTAAAAAAATTCAGCTTTTTTTCCCTCTTTTTTCACGCGCTTTCAGGAGAGTGCACTCACTCTCTCTGTCACATCATCCCTTAGGGGGTGTTTTAATCACTTGAAAGATGTGAATGGAGTATTTAAACGGTCGTATAGTTTAAGTTCTAAAGTAAGTTGTGCTGCCAAGTTTAGGAGGATTTTTATGTGTTTTCTCTTTTAAAATGAATTTTATTTTTACTTGTCATTTTTAACATATAAAGAAAAAATAATTTCTTTTCATGATTTACTTTAACATTAATTACTTATTCCCATAAATATTTTTTCAAGGCATAATACTAAACATCAATTATTATGGGAGTGTTCTAGTAATTCTACATCAATTCAAGTCCTGTGCATTGCCTTAATTTTTTTGCTTTTTTGCTATAGCGGCCCAATCGGGGCCCCAATCCCATTATAGTGATCCAACCCTGCTATTAGCCCAAAGCAACTTCATATCTCACTATAGTGGCCTAAAATCGATCTCATAGGGAAAATTAATTCCACCCGCTATAGTTCAAATGATATACTAATTCATTGTTTTTTTTACTGCTTTTCTGAAGGTTTACTGGTGATAACATTCACAACAGTATTCAAGAAGTAACATTCTCCACACTACGAATCCAAAGATATTAACATCTGCATAGTAACAACAGGATGGCAAATGACATTCTTGTTGAGTGGATTTGGGCTAGTGATTATAGGAGCAGGCAAGTTAGGCAATGTAACTTAGCCTTTGGGCTAACCCATTTAATACCAAATGGATTGCATCTTATAAGCATTCATTTGGGATGAAAGTTGTGATAGGAAAGGTATAGCAAAATGGTCTCCATGAATCTCACTCCTAATGAAAGCGCTAATGGTCTCCATAAATCCCACTTCGTTCCTGGTAGAGATTCTACATACCACTTGTTGAATTTAAAATATTTTTATTAATTTCCACGAGATGCACGTGTGGTGCACCGGATGCACATGCCGCGCATGAGATGCACATGTGGTGCACCAGATGCACATGCAGTGAACGTGTAGCGCACGAGATACACGTATGGTGCATCAAATGCATGTGCAGCGCACGAGATGCACGTGCAGCGCACGAGATGCACGTGTGGTGCATCGAATGAACGTGTGGTGCACCAAATGCATGAAAGGTGCACAAGATGCACGTATGACTGTTGACACTCAATTTTTGCTCTCCTTAGTTAATTAATTAAGCTTCGGTAAAAAAGAATAATATATATATATATATATATTACTACTTACTTTCTCATTTTTAAAATTTTACGTTAAATAAATATCGTTCTTCAGAATTAAATCATTTTTTTCTTGTTTAAATATAATTTCTATTATTGCAAATAAATATTTTTTTAATATATTATTCAAAATTAGGAGGTTTAATTAAATCATTTTTTTCTTGTTTAAATATAATTTCTATTATTGCAATAATAGAAATTATATTTAAACAAGAAAAATGATTTAATTAAACCTCCTAATTTTGAATAATATATTAAAAAATATTATTGCAATAATATTTTTTAATATATTATTCAAAATTAGGAGGTTTAATTAAATCATTTTTTTCTTGTTTAAATATAATTTCTATTATTGCAAATAAATATTTTTTTAATATATTATTCAAAATTAGGAGGTTTAATTAAATCATTTTTCTTGTTTAAATATAATTTCTATTATTGCAAATAAATATTTTTTTAATATATTATTCAAAATTACGAGGTTTAATTAATTAATGAGTTACTAATTCATACTAATTTTATTTTAAGAATGAACTATTTTGTCAACTAAGCTAATCTTGTAAAAGAATTATTTTTTAATTTAATAAATTGTGTCTATTTAATAAAGAAAGAGATAATAATAGAAGAATGATTGTAGAATATATAGATGAAAGAAAAATAGAAAAATTAGTGAATGAAAGAGTATGAAGAACTCCAATATTCCTCCATCTTTCTACCACCTCTCTACTTTGACAAGAAGTGCCAAAATAATTCTTGAAGTGTAAATGAGAACCTCAAACCTTTTTCTCTAATTTTTTAGACTTAATTTTGTTAAAGTCTTTAAAATCATGTTTTCTTTATTTATTTAAAATAATTAAGTGGCGACTCCTTATAAAAATCAATTTTTCTCTTAAAGTTGAGTTGATTTTTGAAAATTTGGTTAATTTTTATAATAACACACGTGCAGCGCAGAAGATGCACATGTGGTGCACCGGATGCACGTGCAACGCACAAGATGCACGTATGGTGCACCGCACGGGATGCATGCGTGATGCATTGAATGCACGTACAATGCACAAGATGGACGTGTGGTACACCAGATGCATGTGTGGCTCACTGGATGAACGTGAAGTGAACGAGATGCACGTATTGTACACCGGATGCACGTGTGGCTCACTGGATGCATGTGCAATGCACAAGATGCACGTGCAACGCACAAGATGCACGTGCAACGCATAAGATGCACGTGCAACGCACAAGATGCACATGTTGCGCATCATAATATGTGTTGATATATTATATTTTTTTAATTGTCGATCTTATTAATTCGTTTAGTCCTTCTGTTCCTTAAATAATTTTATGTATTTTCTACAAATGAAAGTGACATATGTTGTCACATTGAATGGTTCAACCATTCATATATTCGAGTTATTCCAAGTGGGAGTTCTCGATGAGCAAAAGGACAATGTAGAAGAGCACGTCGCCGTAGGACATGTTTTCGAGGGAGATAAAACATACGAATTGGTGTTCCAAGGGTGACACAGAATATGTTAAGGAATCAAAGGGCCATTCAAAGGAAAAAAAGAAAAAGGATCTAAAAGAGTTTATGCCTTTGAAGATGAATCCTCTTGACTCTTTATTTGACTTCCTCAGATACTTTGTCATGAAATTTGAAGAGGTTAATGAAAGTGTCATTCAAGTTACAGAGAGGGAAACATACGATGTTTTGTATCATTCCCTATCAGAATACTAGAAGAATGAATTGAATGAAACTTGTATCGAAATTGGGGATAATGAACCATTATGGGTGTATACGGTAAAAATAAGAGTTAAGTGAGTAAAACTTCACAACATAATCATAGTTTAGTATTGAATTTTGTTATTTAGTCATTACAAACTATGTGATGAACATCTTTGATTATGCTTTAATATAAATCTTGGAGTTTTATCCTTTTTTTTTTGTTGGATAAGTGGATTATTATTCTATTGCACATAGTCATATGGTGTTTGATTATTAAACATGCAAATCTGTTTGATTATAGAAGTTAGTTTCAAATTTTGGTTAAATATTTAGTTCGTAGATGATGATTGGATGCTTACGTGTCTTTCAATTTTACATTTAAATATGAAACCTTTATGAGAATTGATTTGCTTGAATGTGTATTTCACATGCATAAATGATTAAAAATTATTGCCTGATTATATCTCAAAATAGACATGACATCAAAAAGTATCATTGCTGACTTAAACAAAGGTGAAAACTTAACAGTGATAATTACGACATTTGGAGTCGTAAAATATGGTATGTACTGAAAGAGCAAAATATTTTGGAAGGTATAAATCATGTTTTGAATCAACCAGAAGAGGCTAATATTACATAACACAAAAGGGATCTTGAATCTTACAAAGCTTGGAAAATAGATAATTCCACTGCACGTGGAATAATAGTTAGTTTTGTGGTTGATGACCTCATACATGAATGTGAGGAATTCCCAACTACTCATGCTATGTGGGCACAAATAAGAACCTCAAATGCCTTAAAACCATTCTTGAAGTGTAAATGAGAACCTCGAACCTTTATCTTTATTTTTTTTAGACTTAATTTTGTTAAAGTCTTTAAAATCATGTTTTCTTAATTTCTTTAAAATAATTAAGTGGCGACTCCTTTTATAAATCGATTATTCTCTTAAAGTTGAATTGATTTTTGAAAAATTGGTTATTTTTTTTTATCATAACACACATGCAGCGCACGAGATGCACATGTGGTGCACCGGATGCACGTGCAGTGCACAAGATGCACATATGGTTCACCGCACGGGATGCGTGCGTGATGCATTGAATGCACGTGCAGTGCACAAGATGGACATGTGGTGCACCAGATGCATGTGTGGCTCACTGGATGCACGTGAAGTGTACAAGATGCACGTATTGTGCATCGAATGCACGTGTGGCTCACTAGATGCACGTGCAACACACAAGATGCATGTGCAACGAACAAGATGCACATGTTGCGCATCATAATATCTGTTGATATATTATATTTTTTTAATTATCGGTCTTATTAATTCGTTTAGTCCTTATGTTCCTTAAATAGTTTTATGTGTCTTCTACAATGAAAGTGACATATGTTGTCACATTGAATGGTTCAACCATTCATAAATTTGAGTTATTCCAAGTGGGAGTTCTCGAAGTGCAAAAGGACAATGTAGAAGAGCACGTCGTCGTAGGACATGTTTCCGAGGGCGAGAAAACATACGAATTGGTGTTCCAAGGGTGACACAGAATCTGTTAAGGTATCAAAAGGTCATTCAAAGGAAAAAAAGAAAAAAGATCTAAAAGAGTTTATGCCTTTGAAGATGGATCCTCTTGACTCTTTATTAGACTTTCTCAGATCCTTTATCATGAAATTTGAAGAGGTTAATGAAAGTGTCATTCAAGTTACAGAGAGGGAAACATACGATGTTTTGTATCATTCCCTATCAGAATACTAGAAGAATGAATTGAATGAAACTTGTATCAAAATTGGGGATAATGAACCATTATGGGTGTATACGGTAAAAATAAGAGTTAAGTGGGTAAAACTTCACAACATAATCATAGTTTAGTATTGAATTTTGTTATTTAGTCATTACAAACTATGTGATGAACATCTTTGATTATGCTTTAATATAAATCTTGG
>NW_006239842.1:38341-54117 GCF_000226075.1 Solanum tuberosum
TAGAATATTGGAAGAATGAATTGAATGAAACTTGTATCGAAATTGGGGTTAATGAACCATTATGGGTGTATACTGTAAAAATAGGAGTTAAGTGGGTAAAACTTCACAACATAATCATAGTTTAGTTTTGAATTTTGTTGTTTATTCATTACAAACTATGTGATGAACATCTTTGATTATGCTTTAATAAGAATTTTTGAGTTTTATCCTTTCTTTTTTTTTGGATAAGTGGATTATTATTCTATTGCACATAGTCATATGGTGTTTGATTATTAGACATGCAAATCTGTGTGATTATAGTCTAAAATATATTAGTGTACACATTAAGAAGTTAGTTTCAAATTTTGGTTAAATATTTAGTTCGTAGATGATGATTGGATGCTTACGTGTCTTTTCGATTTTACATTTAAATATGAAACCTTTATGAGAATTAATTTGCTTGAATGTGTATTTCACATGCATAAATGATGAAAAATTCTTGCCTGATTCTATCTCAAAATAGACATGGCATTAAAAAGTATCATTGCTGACTTAAACAAAGGTGAAAAACTTAACGGTGATAATTACGACATCTGGAGTCGTAAAATATGGTATGTACTGAAAGAGCAAAATGATTTGGAAGGTATAAATCATGTTTTGAATCAACCAGAAAAGGGTAATACTGCACAACACATAAGGGATCTTGAAGCTTACAATGCTTGGAAAAACTAATTTCACTGCACGTGGAATAATAGTTAGTTCTGTGGTTGATGACCTCATACATGAATGTGAGAAATACCCAATTGCTCATGTTATGTGGGCACATCTGTGAGGAACATAAGTGGGTACGTCTGCTACCCGCCTCTGACAGTTGACTATCAAATTTGACGCTTACAAAAATGTCATGATCAAAATATCAAACAAGACCTTAAGGTGATGTCAAACATGATAGCTCAACTCAAGAGTGCTGGCCATGTTCTTTCAGATCAGCAACAAGTTCAGACAGTGATTCGGTCTCTTTCTAATAATTGGGAACATTTGAAGGTTAACTTGATCCGTAATGACAACATCAAAAAAATTTCTGATGTTGCACGCCATGTTGAACTTGAAAATGAGCGCCTTGGTGCTGCTAAAACTACTTCTAACGCCTTTGCGGCAGAGTCAAGTGGTACAAAATCTTCAGGCTTCAAGCGCAAGAAAAATTAGAAAATAAATGGAAAAGACGAAGAGACTAGAGAAGGACCCTCTAAGAAAAAGAAGAAGCCAAATTCCAATAAAGGGAAATGATTTTTCAAGAAAAGAGACAAGAGCAAAATGAAGTGCTACAATTGCCAAATGTTGGAGCATTTTGCTCATGAATGTACTGAGCCGAAAAAGGTAGTATTTCTAAACGCATCTCTAAGTGCAACATATGTTTCTAGTACTTCTAATTGAATCTTATCCGATGTGGATTGTTGACTCAGGATCCACCGACCATGTGAGTCGAGATCGAGAAGCATTTGTGGAGTTTTGTTGAGTTTCATCTAAGTCAAGGTGGATCTACGTGGGAAATAATGCGAAACTAGAAGTCAAAGGGATAGGCACTTGCAAAGTAGACTTGCGAGGTGGCCGTTCTTTGATGTTGCATGACGTCTTATATATACCAGATATTCGATGAAACTTAGTATATGTGTCTGTTCTTTTAGACGTTGTTTTTTTATTTGTTTGTTAGTTGTAATGGTGTTAGAATAACTCTAGATAATGTTTTATTTGGTTTTGGACTATGTTATGATTGTTTTATCGTTTTAGATTGTAATCCTTCAATTTATGACTATTATGTTGACCGTTGTGTAATGTCATGTTATTCAAGTAACAATGATATTGATGTTATTACATTGACTATGCAAGATTAGGTCACATAGGGCAAGATCGAATGAATAGGTTGGCAAATGAAGGACATTTAGGTTCTTTCACCAAAAATTGATATGCCAACTTGTGAAAATTGTCTTACTGGAAAGATTACATGTAAACCATTTGGGAAGGCTAAAAGAGTCGAGTTCCCGCTTCAATTAATTCATTCTGATATTTGTGGTCCAATAAATGTGAAGGCAAGGTCTGATTCTACATATTTCATTACATTTATTGATGATTTCACACGTTTTGGTTATGTCTATTTGATTTCTCATAAGTCTGAAGCACTTGAGTGCTTTAAAAGATATATGAATGAAGTTGAAAATCAATTAGATAAAAGCATAAAGGCTTTAGGAACTGACCGATGACGTAATTATTTGTCAAAACAATTTGAAGAATTATGCGTTGAAAAAGGTATTATCAGACAATTAACTACTCCTTATACACCTCAACAAAATGGTGTAGCTGAAAGAAGGTATAAAACATTATTAGACATGACAAGATCAAAGATGGTGCGGACAAATTTGCCTATCTCTTTCTAGGAAGATGCATTATTGACTGCGGATTACATATTGAACAAAGTGCCTTTTAAATTATTTTCTTCCACTCCTTATGAACTTTGGACCGGTCACAAAACAAACTTGAATTATCTACGACCATGGGGTTGTGCAACATATATTAAAGATTGATTTGGTGAGTTTGGTAAACTAAGTCCAAAATAAAAGAAATGTATCTTTATAAGGTACTCTGAACGCTCCAAAGGGTATGTGTTCATTGATGAACTGGATGATGAAAGTATTACTGAAATTGTATCACGAGATGTCATATTTTTGGAAAATAATTTTCCCAAAAAGGGTGAAATAGATGAAGTTGAGCCTCTCTACGAAATGTTGAATTCAGAAGATCAGGTAATGTTGTCAGACATAATTGATAATTCAATGGATCAAGAAATGATTCCTGGTCCAAGTGGGAGTTATGAATCTCAAAATCCTATAAAGGAATCTGAATTTCAAATACGTAAGAGTACAAGAAAAGGGGTACCTAAACGATCTTGTGAGATTGAGGATTATGTTTTCTTGGTGTCTCCTACATAATTGGATGAACCTAATTATGTTATTGAGGCCTTATCGAACCCTGAAAAGGATGAATGGTTAAAAATGATGAAAGAAGAATTAGAGTCCATGAAAACAAATAAAGTCTAGGATCTAGTTGACCTTCCTATGGAACGTAAAGCTATTGGGAATAAATAGATTCTCAAAGTTAAATGCAAATTGGATGAGTCGATAGAAAGACACAAAGCACGATTGGTGGCAGAAGGTTTTACTTAAGAAGTTGCATGCACTATGAGGAAACTTTTTCACCCATTGTGAAGTTTACCTCCATACGATTACTTTTAGCTATTGTTGCACGTTTAGATCTAAAATTACACCAAATGGATGTGAAGACCGTTTTAGTCAATGGAGAATTAAATAAGGAAATCTACATAGATCAACAATAGGTTTCATTGTTAAAGGTCAAGAAAAGAAAGTTTGTAAATTGAAAAGATCAATTTATGACCTAAAGCAATCTTCAAGGCAGTGGTACCTGAGATTTCATAAGGAGGTGATGTCATTTGATTTCACCATGATCGATGAAGACCATTGCATCTATGTGAAAAAGTCCAATGAAAATTTTGTAATTCTTTATCTTTACGTAGCTGATGTTTTATTAGCTGGAAATAATTTGAAATATGTGAAAACTGTCAAGTCATGGCTTTCAAAATCATTTGATATGAAAGATATGGGTGAATCAGACTATATATTGGGTGTTAAGATCCAAAGAAATCGTTTCAAGAAATATTTGAGTTTATCTCAAGACACCTATATAAAGAAAATATTGGAACATTTTCGAATGAATAGTTGCAAATCCATGGATACTCATGTAGCAAGAGGTGAAACTTTAAGCCTTGAAATGTGTCCAAAGACTGAAAAAGAAAAGGAAGACATGTCTCGAGTTCCTTATTCTAGTGTTGTGGGGAATTTGATGTATGCTATGATGTGTACTCCCCCCGACATTTGTTATGTTGTGAGTCTAGTTAGTAGGTATCATCCAATCCTGGAAGAGATGGTTGAAAAGCAGTAAAGAGAATATTCCGATACTTGAAGGGAACGACATATCATACACTTTGTTATAGTGGATCTGATTTGTTCATAAGAGGTTATACAGATGCTGATTGGGCTGGTGACCGGAATGATAGAAATCAACATCCGATTATGCTTTCTTACTAAATGGTGGTGTTATTTCATGGAAAAGTAAGAAAAAAACTTGCACAACTCTTTCAACCATGGAATCTGAATTTATGGCTTGTGCGTCTGCAGTACAAGAAGTTATTTGGTTAAAGAGATTCTTTGAGCATTTGAGTATTGCAAAGGATTCTAAGGGTCCCTTGATTCTATATTGTGATAGTCAAGCGGCTATCGCATATATGAAGGATCCTAAATATCAAAGCAGGACCAAACACATTGACATCAAGTATAACTTTGTGAGAGACGTAGTGGCAAGTGGAGAAATAACTTTACAATAGATTTCTATACATGAAATGATAGTTGATCCTTTTACAAAGGTCATTTCTAGAGACCTGTTTGAAAAACATGTTAAGGCTCTAGGTTTGCGTAGAATATGATGATACTTCAGTATTGTAAAATAACTTGATTGCTATAATATTTTCTTATGTATAATACTATTGGATTTATATTCAAATATGATATGCATGTGATAATTTGTAAGAAATAAAGTGTGTCGAACAAGTAATGAGATTGGCTCTCTCACACGAGCAATCACCTCTCACGTCGGGGAACGTGAAGAGATGAGTTTCGCCACCATATTATGACTTGTTTTATGATCCAGACAAAAGTTTCTCCAAAAAAATGAGTTCAAGGATTACTGAAGAGAGAAACTAGGGTTAAACATCTGGAGGTGTTTAGACCAAGGTCTGTACGATGTTGAATAATCGAAAGAATGAAACTCATACACCAATATAAGGTGTAAACATCGTAGCACATGTGTCAAACGATCAATGGGTCAATGAAAGAATGGTTGCCTGTTTCTTCATTGTGTGAGACCCCGAAAGGTTAAAATGACTTTTCAATGAAATGCCCTTTGACCTTTTACTGTTTCTTGAAGCTTCGATCAGTGTTGCTACTTTAGCATGTTACTTATAGCCATGAGAGATTCGGCAATGCAGTACATGTCTAGGAAAACAATTGATATGGAATAAATAGATTTGAGTAGAAAGGGAAAATGATTAAAATGAACAATTCAACTTGTATACATAAGCCGACTATTACACTCGAGTGTAATTGTGTGTATAACGTTAAACATAAACTTGAGTTCACTTCTTTAAGAGGTTGAGGGATCGAATAAGTAACTATTGAAGTAGTGAATGACGTCTGGGGTATTGTGAGTAATAATGTCCTTAAAATAGTAGTGAATTCTTTCCACATGTGATTGGATTCCTATGTAGGGCTTGTAAAACCTTAAAGGTAAGCTCTTCATGCTCACAGGTCGGATGAACTATTTGTCGTATGAATTGTGTGTCTGATTGATGTTGTGTTGGCTTGGGTTTTGTCCATCATGTGCGAAGTGGGAGATGTAAGTTTTGGGTCATGGGTCACCCATGTGGACCAACCCGACCCAATATGTTTTGCCCTATCCAATAATTAATTGCATAATCCTTTTAAAAGGATAAGGGAGAACACTTACTCTGTAACTGTTCAACCTCCCCTTAAAAGACTCCTAGTGGGAGTCACATTGGAAAGGGTGAGAACGCGAAAGGAGAAGACAGAAAGAACAGAAACAAAAACAATAAGCAATATCACTCTTAGATCAAAGACATCCAACAAAAGGACATTTAGTTTGTAAATCAAACTTTATTTCCTAGTGATTCAAAGAGGGACTTGAAGTGCAATCCTGTCAAAGTAGCAAAATCAACGACTTCTGTTGCAAGTTACAAGGTACACATCTTGTTGTTGTTTTGCCTTTAAAATTCCTTCAGGTGCTTTCCAGTCTTACCACAAATTATTGAAACAAGACAATTTTGAATCAGTTTTAAATAAATCAAAGAAGGCGGAAAATAGACAATTTCTAGGTTCATATGCATAATACCTTTCCTTCAACATAATCACGGGACTCGAGGGGTACCTAATACCTTTCCTTCAACATAATTAATTACTCGGATTTTTAGTTTGTAGACCAATAAAATAAAGCGTCAACTTGTTTTTATTAGAGATTAAATAAAGTAACTTGGAATGCTAAAACTCAATTCCAAGTGACGCCTCTAATTTAATAAATAATATTTTTTCAAAACATCATTTTAATTAGAAAAAATAGGCATATGACAAATTTATCAATATTTTTAATATATACCTCAAGAGAATTAGATCAATATTTAATTCGGATTACATGAAAAAATATGTGACAAAAAAATAACAGGACGGGTTGATAATGTTTATATCCTCATGTGGTGCTTCCTTCCTAACATCATTAATTAACAAGTTATTAATGGGACATAAATACAAGTAAGAAACCTAACTATTGTTTCTCTCCTTCAAAAAATAATTATGATAATTAAGGAAGCCTGTACAGAAGTAGGAAAATGAAAATTATCGTAGTTCAATTAATGCATTAATTACTCTTGGCTTACGTTGCAAATTTAACATTAAAATTAAATCGTATTTATGCATAAATTTTATAGAAATTGTTGAGAGTTGTTGAACAAACCGTTAAACAATATGTTGATGTTAATGTGGAGAAAGAGTCCATTATTTTGGACCTTTTTTTTGTTCCTCTTCTTTGCTACCTCTTCCCTCGCTAAACACCGTGGTATTTTGTTTGTCCTTTTCTTGTTTCGATATGTTTTTCACATATTGAATTCATCTCTTATTCTTCTATTTTTCTTTCAGTCAGGAATGTTTATGATCATTCGGCTTGGACAGAGGTATTAAAGTCCAAATAAGTTGGAATCAACTATGTATATGAATCATCAGTGATCATATTTTTTCATTTAAATTTATCTCAATCTATATTTTAAAAAAGTACTATAATAGATATTATGTATATATTTCTAAGAAGTTATAATGCAAAAAAAAAAATTCTTTACATGAATTATGATATTAAAATTTAATCATGTCTTGATTTGTTGATAGTGTCAAGCAGAGCCAGTGACACAACTTTACAATGGAGGAATATTAAGAAATAAATTTCCTATATATCAACCGGTCAAAGATATCAATGGAGACATGGTTGATTCACCTACTTTATCCTTGGAAAATCTGTCTCAAGGATCAATTTATTCCTTCTCTAGTTAAGTTTCAAATATATCGATCAGTATTATTATTATTATTATTATTACTCTCATCGTTATTGTGTTGTGTTTGTATGATCTTATTATAGTTTTGTTGCTATCATATTACTCCCTCCATATCATTTTTTTAGTCTATTTCAAAAGAATGTTATACTTCTTCGTTTAGGAACAATTTACTCCCTTTCTTCGTCCACTTTTATTTGCCAACTTTAACATATTACAGGAAAGAAAATACAATTGTTATTTACCCTCAACATAATTATTCATTTTTCAAGTCCATTGAAACTAAACATCATTAACTACCTATACGTTTTTCTTAATTTATTATTTCTTTACTTTAGGACATATGAAGTTAATTGTGGACAGTTAAAAGTGAATAGAGGGGGTAACTTATTTAAAGTCGTACAAATGTTATGACTTGTTTTAACCCATCCGTTTTGATTTATTTTTTCTTAAGCTTCATACCTTCTCAAACACTATCATATAAATTAAGACAAAGAAAAAGTGTCTAAACCTAAATTTAAATTCAAGAAAAAAATATAGGTACTATGTGGTGTGACAAATTGGTATTTGCACAGGTTGGGTGAGAGTGAAAAATGTAAATTCTGCTTTAGTAACAGCTACAGTAAAGCCAGACAATAAATATGCAAAATGTATAGGAAGTGTTATAGCCAAGAAAGGATGTTGGTCTTTTCTCAAAGGTGGTTTCCTTTGGGATTCAACTTCCAATTCTTCTGAGTTAGATTTTCAGGTATTTATTTATTTATATTAAGTCATGTTTTTACCTTTCCAAGAGAAAAATTGTTCGTATTCTTTTTAATCTTTTGCAGAGTTCAGATCGGACTAAAAAGTTTGTGGAGATAGAGATTATTAATTATTCCTTACAGCCATTCACCGAGAGAGAATGGAAATTAAATCAATTTGAAGGGATAAAAACGGCAAGAATAACTAAGCACAACATTTATAACTTATTTGACTCAATTAAGTTATATGAGTAGTAATTATGTAGCTGTCTGTATTTCAGGAAAGGAAGCGCAGTGTTACAATACATGTTGTTGATAAAAATGGATTAAGGGTGCCAGGAGCAGCAGTTAAATTAAGCCAAATCTCAACGGATTTTCCAATTGGAACTATGATATCGAGAACCATTCTGGGAAATTTGCCTTATCAGGTCTGTTTTTTCCTTTTTATTTCATGAGGGAAAATTTTGTTACATTAAAGAGAGAATAATGTTATTTCAGGAATGGTTCCTGAAGCGATTCAAAGCAACAGTTTTTGAAAATGAGCTCAAGTGGTACAAGACAGAGCCACTACCTGGGCAATTTAACTATACTGTAGTGGATCAGATGATGAAATTCGTCCGAAAAAACAAACTTATAGCCAGAGGACATAACATGTTTTGGGACGACCCTGTGTATGTACAAGATTGGTTGGAAAACATGACGGCTCCTCAACTACAAAGAGCGATGAAATCTAGAATTAAAAGTGTGATGAGTAAATATAGAAATGAGTTTTTTCACTGGGATGTGAACAATGAACTCCTCCACTTTGATTTTTATGAGAAAAAACTAGGACCTAAAGCAACTTTGGATATGTTCAAGAGTATGCAGCGCGAAGATCCACTAGCAACTCTGTTTCTCAATGAATACAACATTGTTGAACGTTGTGACTCGAAAGCCAATGTGGACAGGTACATTGATACGTTCAAGGAACTCAAGAAGGGCGGAGTGAAAGTGGCTGGTATTGGGCTAGAGAGTCATTTTTCTGCACCAAACCCCGCTTTCATGAGAGCTGTTCTTGATAAATTGGCAACCCTAAAGCTTCCTATTTGGCTCACAGAAGTGGACGTTAGCAGTATGTATGGACAGGAAGAACAAGCTGTATTCCTCGAGCAAATTTTGCGAGAGGCATTCTCACATCCAAGTGTGAATGGGATCATGCTTTGGACAGCTCGTAGCCCAGGAGGTTGCTACCAAACGTGCCTTACAGATGAGAAATTCCAAAACTTGCCAACAGGGGATGTTATTGACCAACTTTTACTAAACGAATGGACAACGGGGACTAAACGTGGCAAAACAAATGAGTTTGGTTCCTACAATTTTCGAGGTTTCTTAGGCGAATTCAAGGTTTCAATCCTTTACAATCGCACAATCGTTAATTCTACCTTCTCACTAGGCCATGGTGTCGATACTAAGCACATTACCATTCATGTTTAACCCAATCTAGTCAAAATATAATGTACCTCTCAATAAATTGAACAAGAATTATTTCACTTTTTATGTTTGTATGCTTAAACAAACTAGATTTAACTAATGCTTTTCTCAAAATCTTGATTTTTATCCCATTTAAAATTTTGAGTATAGAGAATATATTTCAAATTAATTTTCACATAGTATACACTCTCAAATCACATCTTTGGTTTCATTTGGTTTTGCCTCACATTTGCTTAACCCCATGTCACCTTATATTCAGAGGAAAAAACGAGCGACTAGTTATCGTTTTACTCTTGGTACTAGTTGGCTTAAAGCTATAATTATTTATCATGACGAAAATGATATAACCACAATTTTATCATTATGAATTGTCAATTATTGTGACTTATAGCAATTTTTACGTAGTTTTCAAATATATAAATTTTATATTAAAAAACATGAAGATTTCATACTCAAATTCACAATCAAATGTAAATTGTTTGACTCTTGAAGTTCAAATTGTGTCACATAAATTAAAATAAGAAAAATCGTATGAAATAACAAACTATTAATTCAAAATAAATGTTATAACCACAGTTTCATTTAATTCTAATCCGATCCGTAGCAAACACTTTGTCATTCGCCTCTCTCCCCAAAAATCTCGCTCACCACTCTCCAGAAATCTCGCTCGTCACTCTCCCTCGTCTCTCTCACTCTATACAAACACAAATGTATAAATTGTGTTTGTGTTTGTATAAAGCGAGAGAAAACTGTATATACAAATACAAATACATATATTTTCGTCCTATACACTTATAATTATACAAATTCAGATCTTCCCCTACCAAATTTCTTTTGCCTTTCTCTCTTTTTCGCTTTATACAAACACAAATTATATAAATTACAATGTATAATTTGTGGTGTATAAAGTGAGAGAGAGAGAGAGAGATTTGATATACAAATGTTTTATTTCGATTCAATTGTATACAAATTCAAATTTTATGCAGATATACAAACACAATCATTGATACATATACATAGTAGTTACGTATATACAATTATCTAATTGATATACATATACAATCGCTGCACTTTTATACAAACGAGATGCTTGCATGCGATTTATACAAATCTAATGTTCCATAGCAAACATTGCTATGAAGCGCAAATAGCAAAATTGTAGCTATAGAGCGCTAATATGATTTTTATGTTTGCTAAACATAAAATTTACTCATTAAAATATATGGTGTATTTTTATTTTTATTTGGGCAGATGGATGTAGGGGTGGCTCAATATATATGGAGGCCTACGGCAAGATTTTAAATAAAGGCCTAAAATCTAAATAAACTTCATATGTATTTATTTAAAATTTATTTTCTTAGACTTTTTAGATGTAAGCAATTAATAAAAAAATAATAATAAATGATTTGCTTGGAAAAAAATTATTCCAACCATTAGTTTTAGGTAAGATTTTATCCATTCAATGTTGAAAAATATCATTTTACTAAGACAATCATTATATGAATTGTTAAGATGACTCTATAAGTAATTAATTGACAAATTTTAAGTAAAGATAGGAGTGTTAGAACCATTCATTTTACTAAGACAATCATTATATGAATTGTTAAGATGACTCTATAAGTAATTAATTGACAAATTTTAAATAAAGATAGGAGTGTTAGAACCATAAAATATGATTCGAGAAGTTGATAAGTTGGTCCACACTTTAATATGCTTGTTGTAATACTTGAAAGTTTAAGAAGATCTAAGAAAATAATTCGCAATTCACTTTGTTCAACACTTTTCGATTATTGATTCATATTTTTGACAGAGTGTTACTGTAACATATCAAAAAAATTAAGAGATTACTAAAGGAGTTAAAAAGAATAAAATGATTCCAAATAATTCACCGTGTTCATCATTTTTCAACTATTGATTCATATTTTTGACAAAATATTACTCTAACTTATAAAAAAATTGAAGAAAAAGAGTACAAAAAAGTGAAAAAGAATAATATAGTATCAATATTAGCTCAAAGAATATAAGAAGGCAAAATATTATTTTCTTGATTTCTTCTATTTGGATGGGGTTAAAGAAAATAAAATAATATAATTTTTTAAAAACTTTTTTATACTTTTTTATTATAAATAACTATTTTTTTCTATAAAAAATTAACATATAATTTATTTTTGGTAAAACTTTGAGGCATATGCCTTATATTTTAGGAAAAACTACATAATTACACATACTTCAATACCATATTTACTATTATTACCTATACTTTTAAAATATTACGTATCTTTCCACTAATTAAGAATTTTCAACCATATATTGAGGAAGATACACTTATATACATATATTTTTGCTACCAGATGCACTAAAATAGGGAGAGACATGAGCGAGAATGGGGAGGGAGGCGAGCGAGATTTGTATGTATTTCAGATACATGCAAATCATACTAGATACACACTAGATATATGTATATTTGCATGTATATGAAATACCAGATACATGTGAGAGCGGCGAGCGAGAGTTGTTATGTAATCTCAAATACATGCGAATCAATTTGGATATAATGTATCTAGAACAAATTTGACCCTATGCATCATGAGATACATGTATTTAGATGTATATGAATGTATCTAGACGCACAAACATATGGTAAGATACATAATTTTGCAAACTAAAATACATCTAAGTAATTAGCTCATAAACCAGTGGGATTTATGTAAGTTCCCCATTTTCTTATAGCATCAAGTCGACCCAAGATGAATGGGGTTGTCACAGGATGGCTCAAACATATCATTGTCCTAAAGCCAAATTCAAATGAAGGCCTTAAATTTTAATTTTTTTAAAGTTTATTGTACATAATCACTTTTAGAAGAAAAATGCTCGACTTCTCGATATTTGTAATGATAAAGTCTACCTATATTTTATCTCTTTCAGATCTTATTCGTGAGATTACTTTCTCCAGACCTCATTTGCGAGATTTCACTAAATATGTTGTTATATAAATAAATAAAAAAAATCTTACAAATAATACTCAGTATTTTTAAAAAAAAATATTTATTACATATTATTTCTTAAAAAATATATGAACGCAACAAATTAGGAGATTTCAGGCTACCGAGGTTTGGGTTGGGCCGTTAATGTTGAAGCAAATCATGTGCATACGGATGAATTAGGCCATCGTGTGATCAATGATCATTAACACACAATTATTAACTTTAACTTTAGGGGAGATAGAATAAGTGACAATTTCCATGTGCATTCATATGCTAAATAATTTTTTTATATATAATTTGTTAAATCATCAATATGAATATTATTATTAGATATAGAACTTAGATAAATATTTTTTTCTATTGACATATATTAAAAAGAGACAAAACAAAAATAAATATATTACTTATTTATGGCGTGACTCTATGAGAAAGTAAATTTTTTTTTCTCATTTTCTTGTTTTCTTTTTAAAAAAAGATTGTTTCCTTCTTACTAAAATGTAAAAAATTAATGATTGCAATAATGATGTCAATTAAAATGCCCTATATAATTTTACTACATCTGAATAAGGTAAGCATTCATATATTGTTTGCATTGTGAATTTCAAAAGGCAAAAAAATAATTAAGATTTTCCTTTTTACTCTAAATCATAGCACATGCATGATTATATATTAAAAACAATTCTATTTTACTCAAAATCATAGCACATGCATGATTATATATTAAAAACAATTCTATTTTACTCAAAATCATAGCACATGCATGATTATATATTAAAAACAATTCTATTTTACTCAAAATCATAGCACATGCATGATTATATATTAAAAACAATTCTATTTTACTCAAAATCATAGCACATGCATGATTATATATTAAAAACAATTCTATTTTACTCAAAATCATAGCACATGCATGATTATATATTAAAAAGTTTCTATTTTGTTCAAAATCATAGCACATGATTATATACTATTATTCTTGATTATGTATAAGAGAACAGAATTATTAGAAGGATCAAAAAAGATGTAATTATAGTGGGAGATGAGAAGTTGATTAAAAAAGAACAATTATACTGCAAGATGGGAGGTTGATTAATTGAATTTAATTATTCTTTTTGGCTACTAAAAATAAAATAAATAGATGAATAAAGGAGAAAAGCTATAATAAATGAGAAAAAAATAGGAAAAATCACGCACTATACACATTTAAGAGTCAATTTTACGGGTTTTAAATATACTTTTAAAAAATTCTTACTTATCACAGTTTATTTACGAGTTATGACATATCATTTAAAGTTAATTTTATTTAAAAATCAATTTTCATTTATTTAATAAATGATTAATCTATTTATGGTTTTTTATTATTAATTAATATATGTAATTAAATTGATTTATGTTCCTTTTTTAAATCTGAAATTATCAGTTACATAGATATAGGGATTCACCTACAACACAAACCCTTCTTTATCGTTACCACCTCCCATACGTCAATCCCACCCCCGAAAGAGCCCTCTATTAGTCGAAGGAACTTATATGGATGAAGTTCATGCTCCATCTTTCAACATTTTGACTCAAACACCGTCGCCAAACATTGTTTGAAACTCCGGCTAGGGGTGGTTCATCTCTATTGAAAGATAAAAAACAGAAAGAAAAAAAAAACTCAAATAAAAGGGTGAGTCCAATAGATCGAAAGGGAAGAAGGGGAAGGGGAAGGGGGGAAATGTTGAAACCCCTTCTAATTCTGATTCTGATTCTGATTTTGTTACCGAATAAAAAAAGAAAAAAAGAAAAAAATCAATGAATGTTGAAGTTGTGAAAATCAATGAATGTCTATCTTGTAGATGGTTTTGACGACTGAGCAACACCTAAAAAAGACAAAAAATTTTTGTTAGGGTAAGTATTATATTCAATTTATTTTCACATTATTAAAACTACTATTTTTTTCTCTAAAAATATCACATTATTCTTATATTATTTTCGAAATAGTTGTTTCGATGAAACGTGTATGAAATCTGATTAATATGTGTATGATTCTGATTAAACAGTTGATTCTTGGATATTGTATGATTTGTGATATAATAGTGGTATACAAATGGTATGAATTGTGTTTTAACAGTAGTGTGATTGTCTATTAACTGTATATACAAAGAGTGAGGATGGCGCGATCAGTGAGAGTGAAGTTACTGGTATGGTTGCTAGCAAATTTAGTGGACCTCGCATAGCAAAAGAACATGTTCCGGATACCACCAATTATCCTACACTAAGACCACATACAAGAAATTTGAAATAGTTGATTGCACCTTTCTACTTTTTTAGTAATTACATGCTATTTTTTTTTACTTTTGGACAACTTTTTTGTGTTTAAGTATTTGATGATATATAATACCATATGTTTTCTTCCAATCAGATATCATCTACATATGAATTACTGTTTGACTATTATAATTTCAAGATACTAGTAATATACATACTTCATACCATTTGGATTCACTATTTTAAAATATCAGTGTGTATCCAAATTGTACAATTAATGGATGAAATGTGTGTGAAATTTGATTAATATGTGTATAACACTGAATTTAATGTTTGATGGTTGGATATTGTATTAATTGTGATATAATATTGGTATACAAATGATATGCATTGTGTGATTATATGAAATTGATTTATTGTTGGTATAATATGAGTGATATAAGCTGAAGTTCGTGTTGGAATGAAACTTGAATAAGATTGGTATAAAGTTTGTTATATATTACACTATATTTACACTATCTTATATATTAATCTGGAATACATTTTATTTCCAAGTATATTAAATCTGTATGATACTATATTTACACGATCTTATATATTAATCTGGAATACATTTTATTTCCAAATATATTAAATCTGTATGAATAATTAATGAATCGCGTATATGAAATCTGGAATCTGAAATCTGTACAAATATTTACATTATCTTATATATTAATTTGGAATAAATTTTATTTCCAAGTATATGAAATCTGTATGAATAATTAATGAATCACGTATATGAAATCTGGAATCTGAAATCGAAAACCTGTACAAATATTTACACTATCTTATATATTAATTGGAATAAATTTTATTTCCAAGTATATGAAATAGTAAAAAATCTACATTAGCGTTCTATTGATCTAAAAAACCCGCACACCAACATCATTGTGGATACTAACAGGGGGACATCTATCACTAACTATATATTTTAACTCTATATTGTGAATATTAGCATCTATCATTAGCTGCGATGTTATCGCACTTACTAGACCACTATAAAGACTAGAATACTCATATATAATCCCCTCCATCTGAAAATCAACATATTTCCCTATTTCATTAAAAAAAAAA
>NW_006239843.1:0-12311 GCF_000226075.1 Solanum tuberosum
AGGATGGACTCTCAACTTCTCATATTTCTTGACCCATGCGTCAGGAAGAACTTTGACATGCTCTTCTCTAGATATATGCCTTGGGATCTGGGTACACTAATTGGTTCCATTGGTGGCATCTACATTTAGGAACAAAGCATCTTGGCCACTTGGAAGAGATAAGGTCCATAACATGGTTTTGGACTCTCCAAGCTAGATGATAATGAAAGTAGCCTGTATGGCATCTCTAGCTTGAGGAGCTCCAAGTATTTAGACCTGTATCTTCAACACTTCCGTCAGATACGGATCTTGTAGGGACATGTTGAAGTTTGGGAATATCGTAACAAAGATAGTCCCTACGTTGAGATTTATTTCTGACATACCCAAGTTTGCTTGCTGGTATTCGTAGTATCTAGTATCTACGGGCAGCCATGCAACATCCTCACGAGACAACTATCACAAGTTTTAGGATACACAACCATCCAAAACTCCGCGAGATTCCAGCCACAATAACTACCTTACTTTTAAGCAGTAAACCGTACAATAGATAATACAACTTTTCCTGACAAAACATGGGCTTTTCACAGCTCTCCTGGCCTATAGCCCCCTTCAACACTCTGGGAACAAGTTCTATTCTACCGTTATCATCTTACGTACTTAATTATTTCGAGAAGGCTATTGTAATTACAACAAGAGATGAAATGGTAAACTTACTATGTAGTTGTGTCAAGGTGATTTTGAGAAACTCAGAAAGCCATTGAAATCACTTACAGTCAAACTTTCTGGATATTGAAACTATTGAGATAACAAACAAGCATACTTGCTGAGTGTTTTCTCGTACCTCGTTCTTTCAACTACCTACAGGACCAAACTTTCTATCCCCCCAAGAGAGAATAACAAGAGAGAGGTTTAGCCAACAATCTTTTTATTCATACTAAAAAATATACAAAAATGTAGTAAAACTAAAGAGATTTTCTAGGAAAAACTCTTAAAGACTCTAAGCTATGAATCTTGTTTTTTCTCTAATCTATTCTAATTTAATCCAAATCTGATTTCTAACTAAGAATTGGCCTCCCTTTTATAGGAGAATGTGGCCTAATACAAACAGGCCAAATTAAAAACATTATCTTACATGGCACACTATTCTAGTAATAGATAAGCCCCATCCTATCTAAAAATAGTAACTCCTTATCCGGATGTACTATCTTTATTTAATATAGTAAAAGACATCAATTTTTTATTCAAACCAGGCCCCACTTAACATGTGAAGGAGCCTACTAAAACAAAGCAAATTAAACAAACTAAATTGGTGGCATGTGACAACACGTGCAAGCTGGTGGATGAGCAGCTTGTAGAAGACTCCAAGCAGGTGTATAAGCTCCTTGCAGACATTTCTCAAACAGGTGGATAAGCGACTTGTTTGCAACATCAAAGTAGGTGGATAAGCTACTTGTAGGAAGCTTGCAAGCAGGTGGATAAGCAGTTTATTGGTAAACTTTTATAGGAAGTCTTGTGACGAACTTTGCTAGGAAGTTTAGCAGTAAACTTTGGTGGGTAAGTGGTAATTTCTTGCACATGTCATCAGATGTCATTCGATCATGCAGAGGCTGAAGGTGGTGAAGGTGGGCTTGAATATCCTTCTTCCATCCACCAATCGAAACCATGTTTCTTCTTGTACAACTCCCTCTTTTCGAGGCTTCATTTGTGTCAATCTGAAGAAGTACCTATTTCCGTTGGATGGTCATGCCATATCGTGGTCCCATTTTTGTGAAGGAACGTTCAGTCTTATGCTAGTAATGGCCTGAGTAACTTTATCTCTTGTTATCTCATATGGGGATTGATATTCTTTCCCAGCTTGTCGGACTTTTTCTCTGTGGGGGTGGTCGTCCGTGTAGTTCCATCGAGCCCATTCTTTAGGCTATATTTCTTTTGGGATACACCAATTTTGTTGGAAGATAATTCGTTGAGCTTTGTGATATTCATCTTTCTAGGACAGAATAGAGACGACAAACTTCCAATAGAAGGAAATTTCTGGTCTAGCTTGGACCTGATTGTTGATAATCTTCACCTCTCGGTGCAACATGAATATCTTAATCTCGTAGGAATTTTTGAAGCAATGAACCCACCAACTTCGTGGTCTGAACCACAGTAGAAATTTTTGTGCTCCTGCTTGGTTTCTGTCAAAATTCGTAAACAAGTTCCACTTGAACTCCATAAAAATGTTATACTGGTGACATAAATGCTAGATTAACCATAGGAGTTCTTAGGGAAAATCATCTACCAATAGAATGAACACATGGCAATATGGATACTCCAGGTGGACTCCAAAAGGCTTGAGGATAGATCCTCCATACTTCTTGAATATCTAGAGTTCATAATGTTTCCTTCGTTCTATCATAATTGACGGATCAAAGGGGTCCCCAAATTGTGTGAATATTTCCGGTGGATACTCCGCCATCTCATCTAAATTGATTCTTTGCTTTTTAAACATAAAGACTGTGTTGGTGGGATTTCCTATACTTTCTTCGTCACCGGATATTTGGAATAACTTCGATATTGAAGTATATGGCTTGAACTATTGTCTGAGAGATATTCCCTTAGTTCTTATCTCAAGTCGATCCTTGAGCTATGTGTAGATATCGAACCCAATGATGAGATCTCTTCCTGGAATAGCTGAACCAAGAAGTTTGGTCCGGAATTGTAATCCAGGGAAGAACTCAATTATGATCGGATGTTTTGTAATCAACTTGGTCGTAAGGATTTCCTTTGATGATCTACAAAAATTCTAGAAATGAGAAATCCATTGATCATCAGGTAGAGCTGTTGGGTTAAGAATGGATGACGCGACTCCTGTATCCATAAGTGTAATGACTTGCACTGCTTTATCCCATTTTGAAGAGTAGATAGCCAATTGAACATGAGGTGTATCAATTTCGTGAGGGAAATCAACAATCTCTTCCTTTGCGTTGGATATCTGATACATGTTGTGGCCTGGATCATCATTAATATCAGTATCATCACCAACCATCTCATAGACATCTATTGAGAAAAGAGTTTCACCCGTCGGTTCATCCTCTAGTGAAAATACCAATTCAAGGTCATCATTTCTGCTGAGATATATTCCTGTATGATCGGCTATGTCATCAAAGAGTTGGAGGGTCTTGACAGATCTTTTAGATTGAGGGCAATTCTTCGCAAAGTGTCCAGGCTTGTTGCAAATAGAGCAACAATCATTTTTGAGCAACGATCATTTTTTTTGTTATTGCCTTGACTTCTTCTCCTGAAAAACTTAATGTGCCTGGTCATCCTATATAGATTATCAGGTGGCCTAGTGATGAGTCCACGATTTGGACTCATTTAGGGCTTTATTTGGATAGATTTTATGTCCTCAAATGCTTGTTTTGTGCCAATAACTGATGTAAAACACTTGATTTCCAGGTGTTTGGATCGAAGAACAAAGCATGGACACTAACTTGCAAAAAGGAACGAAGCGAGCTGAAAGAGAGAAGAAATGAAGGCCTTGTGATCGCCGAGTCCCTTTGGCGAGTCGCCGAATGAACATTACCTCGCCTAAAGTTCCAGAGTGCAAAGCCTTGAAGGAGAAAGTCAATTTGGCGATAGAAAGGAGCAGTCGGCGTGTCGTCGAGTGGTTCTGCGATATAGTGTTGAATTATCCAAAGTTACAAAACTTGAAGATGCTGAAGGCCAAAGCAGAAAGGCGATGAACTTGACCAAAGGGTGGATCGCCGAGTTGATCGGTGATCCCGACTTACTGCGCCGAATGTTCCTTTGCAACATATTTTTGGCGACTATAAATACATTTTAAAACATTAATCTTAGGACCTTTTATCATAATTTTAGAATAAACTTTTAGAATTTGAGTTTTGAACTCTAATATTGAGACAAAAATTTTCCCTAGCTTTGAAGAATTGAATTTTCCATTTTTGAGAAATTGGAAGTGGGTCTTTGAGATTCTTCAACTTGGACCTTTGTAAAGACAAAATTAATCTTACCCAGTTGATGGAAACACAATTTGGTAACGATATCTATCTTTTTATGATGTCTAGCTAAAACACCAATTCTTGGGGTGTGATTATGTGATTATGGATTGATTTAGCTTGTGGGTATTGCTAATTGTTAGTTTAAATGCTGTTTAAAAATGATTTCATTCATTAATTATTGTTTAATTTAAAGGGTTGTAGTTGCAAATGCAATTCTACCTTAGTATTTTTGGCTTGCTCGAGAGAGAGGTTTTAAAACCAAGATTACTGAATTGATGGTCTGTGGGTATTGGGTTGTCATGGGTTCAACTCGAGAGAGTGAATCCTAAACCCTTTTCCACACATTCAGCTTGAGAGAATGAATGGAGTAAAGCGAAGGCTGCTTTTATTTGCATACTTGTTGGTGTTCGAGAGAAACCAATTTGATTCAGAGTAAATTGTTCGAGAGAAAGTTTATCCCCACTAAAATGTAGCTTAGTCACTAATTTACAGCTATTTACTAATAGTTTCAATCACCCATTTGTCTATATTACCATATAATCTAATCACATCCCAATAACCCGTCTCATTATTTGTTAATTCGTGTTATTTGTTGTTGTTGTAGCTGCTAGTTAAAACCAAACCCCATTGATTTGACATTCGTGTCACCCTAAATATGAATTATGTTTTTATTCTTAAAATATCTATTCATATGATTGACTTGAACAAAATTCATACTTTACTCTTGAATCTTAAACACGTACCACTCCCTATGGGATTCCAACTCATTTAGTTGGGTTATAATACTAACTAACGATCGTTGACACTTAGAATTGGATGAAGTGTCCTGATACGTTAATTCAAAATTGCGCCGCTGCCGGGGAGTGATGTTGGTTAAGATTATTTAGTTAGGTTGAATTTTGTTCTTGTTAGTCATAGTCGAACTTACTTATTTTTTGTTGTGGATTTCGTGTTGCTTGTTTAGCATATCATAAAGGAACAGGACTTGTAGCAACGGCAAGCAAATGGACCACCCTCATTTGAAATTGATGATGCTTAAGGATAATGTCCTAAGTTTCAGTAAATTGGAGGGTGAGTCAGTTTACGAGTTGTGGCAACGGTTTAAGGCTCTTTTACAGCAGTGCCCAACTAAGATGCTTCTGGAATGCTTTTATAGACGTCTTGGTCCCGAAAATAGAAGCGCAACTGATCAACTCTTTTTGGATTTTTGATACAACAACCTTATGAAACAGTAGCCCAACTCCTTGATGGCATGATTAAGACCAACAAGGAGATAGAAAAAGACTAAAAATTGGCCGCATTGTTGACTCAGCTTGATGTTTTGGCCAAGAAAGTCATGGAACTGAAGGTAATGTCCAAAAAGAAGGACATGTACATTCTTCCTCACGAGCGTTGAAGGACGAAAAAGCAAGAGGGTGGGCAAGTTAAAGAGGTCCTCTCACTCATTCTACACAAAGTCAAAGAGCACGACAGAGTGTTGGAGGAGATAAAGGAGAATGTCCTAATGCTGAATCAGATGACAACCTCTCATTCCATGTTCATTCAGCTACTAGAGTCCCAAATGGACCAAGTGTTATCTTGTCTCTACCCAGAGACAGAAGAAGGGTTGCCTTATGAAAATGAGGCAAACCCTACAAATGGAATTTAAGTAGGGACTTGCGTCGTGCCACGACATTAACGAAGGGTCTTCTTGGGAGGCAACCCAAGTGTTTATCGCTTTATTTTTTAGTTTAAATAATGGTGTGTTGATTGTGCAGGTCAAAGTGTGGAAGGTGTTTGAAAAGTGCAGGTTGGCGAACAAAAGTCCAATCAGCGACTCGCCGAAGAGGTCGGCAATCTCGACTTGGACCGTCCTTGGACTCAAGACATTTTTAAATTGGAGTCTATAAAACTCGGTGAGCCTAGGAGCAGATTGGCGAATTGCCGACCAGATCGGCGATCTCAACTTTGTCCGCCGTTTGGACCCCTAGTTTAACTGGAGGTCCTGTAAAACTCGGTGAGGTAAGAGCCTACTCGGTGTATCGCTGAGTGGGTGGGCGAGTAAAACTTATGTCGCCGAATGGGCGAGAACTGGACGGTTTTTAAAGGCCAAAGGTTTAAACTTTAAAACTTTTTCATTTTCCCTCACTTTTGAACCTCCCAAACTCACACCCGCACAGTATTTTCTGTATTTTTGCACTTTTATCTCGTATTAGTCTTCAAGTTTGTGTTCGGAGTTGGATTCTTTGCCGCCTAGATTTTCAACTTGTTTAATCGACATTCAAGGTTGCTTTTTCAAACCCCGAATTCATTTTTAGCAATTTTTACTCTTGTGCAATGATTTTTATCTTAATGACGTGTGATGGGCCTCTCTTATCATAATTGTATGCTTGAATTCCTATTTTAATTTTGAATATCATGCCTGTAATGCCTTTATCGTTGAATTTCCCAAAAAAATTATGCTTAATAGTGATTAAAATTGTGGGGTTGAGCCTGCATGTTGTTGGGTCTAGTCGGGTGAAGTCTAAGTAATCCGTATTTGTGCCAAATGATGTATATTGCCCAATGATGGAGCGGTTGACGTCATTCTTAAGGGCAAAAGTCATCGAATGGCCAAATTTGTCCAAACTGGGAGAAGTCTGAGTATCCTGGTGGCATGGGTGTAATGGGTCTGAGTTTAATTAGAGGAGTACCTATTTTGATTTTGTTTTCAGGGGCTGCGGGAGTGAATTTGGAAAATGGGGTTGAAAGTAGGCACGTTGGGTCGTTTGGTGATTTGGGTCGAGCTCACCGAACAACTTGGCATTCACCGAAGTCCCCTTTATCGCCTTTAATTTCATGCTTAATTAGAAGTTAGGTTCTGTAACTTTCGGTGAGAATCCTGAGTTCGCCGAGTGCACTCGGCGACTCACCGAAAGTCTTCCTTAATCACCCTTTCTTCGCCCTTAACCCCTAAAATACACTGTAACTTTCGGCGGGTAATTCCTTGCTCGCCGAAAGCTGTCGGTGATTCACCGAAAGGCCCTTCCTATCGCCGACGTGCCATTTGTCTAAGAAAATTCTAAGCCAATGTTTTCGGCGAGCCCGATCTGGCTCGCCAAAGTGATTCGGTGACTCGCCGATCGGCTCGGCGAGTCTGTATGCAATCATTTTTCTGTGCAGTTGCTTGAATTATTCCTGACTCTCTCTAATGATTTTGCAGACATGGCTAGACAAAAAGTTGTTGGTAGAGACATGCCGCCCCGTAAGTGGGCTAAGGGAATAAAGATTAACGAGGATGCAGTTGCATCCAAAGTGAAGGCTACCAAACTTCCCACAACAGGTGGGAAGGTAAAAGGAAAAGGGAAGGCATATGCATCACCGGAGGTCAGCACCGATAGTGACGGTATCTACCACACTCACTTCACCACTTCTGAAAGTGAGGGTGAGCACCCGGAGCATCGGCTGCAACCTCTGAGGATGATGAGCTAGTAGTATCATAGAGGGTAGAGCTGCATTCCAAGAGGCTAAATAATCCGTCTAGGATCAGGACATCCCAGGCCACTACACCTTCTCCCGCTCCAGCACAGGTCGTGGTCCTAGCACCACCAGTACAGGGTCCTCCTCCCCAGTCTATGAATAGACTGAAGACTGAGGAATTGAGGACCATAATAGAGGAGAAGAGGTTGTCTACTGATGGTGTCATTGATAGATAACTAGAGATCATGAGCTGTCTGAGGTCCCACAAATTTCAACGCTTCACCAACCATCGTGGTCCGTACATTCTGAGTTGGTTCAGAGAATTCTACAGTGCTTATAGTGCCTTAATACCACAAGGGAAGAAGCCTGCTGCCAAATTCAAGCTGGTTGACTATGTGGTTGTCAGATGTAAGAGGGTGCAATGTGATTATGCTACCATCAATACAGTCCTAGAGTGTACTACGAGGCTTGAGAATAACTGTTAGTACAAAATCAGGACAAAGACGCTGGAAAACATGAAGAAGTGGTTGGCACCGTTGATATCAAATGGTACTCCCAAGTGGCTTAAGGTTGGGGCAACCATTGAAAAGAAGGACCTCAATGTAGCTGCGAGGTATTGGTTTGGCTTCATCAGCAGTACCATCATGCCATCCCAAAACGAATCAATTCTCCGCCACACCAAAGCAGCCTGTCTTAGGTGTATCATACTGGACACGACAGAACCTGGGGATGATTATGGCTTAGGAAATGTTGATGAGGGCCAAGCAACGCTAGACCTCCCTTCCATTTCCGGTGTTGATCACCGAGCTGTGCAGACGACCTCGGGTTCCTAGAGATGAAAAAAAGGATGTGAAATTGATTCCCACATCTTCTACCGACATTCGAAGGATTGAGGCAGAGTACCTGAAAGATGAGGCGGAGAAGAAAAAGGAAGACCCGGTGGACACATCCTTAATTGTTGATGTTCAGACACTACCTGCAGAGGCAATATTGCCTACTCTGGCCCCTAGGCCTTCAGGTACATCTAGTGTTGTCCCTTCTGATACTCACAGTTCCTCTACTGCCCCATTGCCTCCCAGATCTGTTACTGTTGTTGCTGCTGCCTCCCAGCCCTCACTTACTCAGGCTGCATTGCTATGGATGGGTCAGCTAGCCCATTCTACTGATCACCGTGCCGCCATACTGGAGGCCTCCATTTCGGGCATGATTCAGACAACCCTTGTTGATGCTGTGACATCCTTGAGTGTTACCATTGATGCCCTTGCAGCTAGGATATCGGTGTGCGAGCGTGGCTAAGGGGCCACCGAGGAGGTGAAAGCTCTAAAGGCGCTATTGCTGCATTGAGGAGAGATATGGACCAGCTGAAGTCCACCGACATGTCTATGATTTTTGGGATAATGGAGATCCCAGATGTGTCAGTTGAGCCACACATGCCTACGGCTACCACCAGAGATGATGTTAGAGTTGAGAAGGCAACTTATCCTGAGTATGAGACAAATGAGGAGATGCTTGAGATAGCTGAGGAAGTTTCTTACAAGGGCCTTACAGAGACTGAGGAGGCCATGGCAGATGCAGCTGTGCAGACTTCTTTGGCAGATACACCTTTGGCTGACCCTAATGGACGTACTACTGTTGATGTGACTCCGGGCACTGATGCCTCGACAGATAGAGCGACTGTGTAGACAGGATTCCCCTTTACCTCCCTTTGTATCTTTCTTTAATGACTTTTGGATATTTTTCTTGCATTTGAGGACAAATTGCTTTTGTTTTGTGGTGGGGTGAGGCCCACCTTTTGTGATTCTTGGTTTGTTGATATTTTCTATATATATTGGGTTTTTGAGCTATTTATTGTGTTTTCGCACTATTTTTGTGGATGTTTGAGCTTGTGGCTCCTTGTTTAATTGTAAATGATTTTTGGACCCTTCCAAAAAAATTTGTGCCACCTCTTGATTGCGTTTGAATGTGGTTGTTCTCTTAAAAATTTGAGTATCGGTCTTGATCAATACCGATGACTTGAATAGTGCTCATAATCGAACAAACATGAATGTGCGGCTACGATGAGGCCAAGTGAAGTTGCATAGGCAAAATGTGAACTCTTTGCATCTCGTTGTGACTAGCCGTTATCAAATTGAGTTTCTAGCGAGGAACATTGCACACTAGAGAAATTGAGAATTTGCCCAGTTGGTCCGGTTGACTAAGTGATGTAATCACTTGAAATGATCTTAAGCAACTTTGAAAAGTGTGAAACAATTTGACATTATACCTCTTTTGTGGCCAACCTTGTGAGTGTGTGATCTTTGCTTGAACACCCTTTGAGCCTTAGCCTTTTTCTTGGAAGAAACTTGATGCAAATTGTGATCCTTCTTTATCCATTCACCCTTAATCTTCATGAGATATGGTTGGTTTGAATATCCAACTTAGGCCAAAAGCCTAAGTTGGGGGTGTGGTGAAAAGAGAAGATAAAAGAAGTGCAAAGAACTCGCCCTTGATCCATGATTGTGAAAAAGATGAAACCCCTCCATATATAAAAAAAAAAAAGGAGAAAAAAAAAAGAAGAAGAAAAGAAGAAGAATGAAAAAGTTTGAAATAAAGTTGTGAAAATGCAAAAGAAATGGGGTGTCCAATAGTCCATGGAAAGTGAATAATGGGGTGACTTATGAGCATGAATGAGAATGACGAGGAGAAGGAAAGGAAGTGGTGTTCATACCACATTTCATGAGGATAGCAACCACTAAGTCTAAATGACCATACCTTTGTATCCAGCCCCGTTACAAGCCTTGAAAAGACCTTTTTTATCTTGAGTGAACTGAAACAAGTGTTAATTGGAAAATAAGGGCAAACATATAGGTGAAATCATGCATGTGTTCATCTTTCTAAGTGTGAGTGTTGATTTTGATTCCGGAGCTATAATTTGTTGAACCATTGTGTGTGAATATGGAATCATCGTTTGTATGAGGGCATTTGAGTACCTTTGTTGAGCTTGAACTTGCATTTGAAGCAAGTATTGTGAATTTGAGAATCTTTGATAATGGTGAGTCACAACTTGAATCTTGGTATGCACAATTGATCCTTGCATGAGTAAGTTGAGTCCTTTTGTGTGTATTCATGATTGAGTCTTGTGTAGCACTGTTTGAGACATCCTTTTTGAACTGCTGAACTTGAGTTTTACTTGAGGACAAGCAAAATTTTAAGTTGGGGGTGTTGATGAGTCCACGATTTGGACTCATTTAGGGCTTTCTTTGGATAGATTTTTTGTCCTCAAATGCTTGTTTTGTGCCAATAACTGATGTAAAACCTTTGATTTCCAGGTGTTTGGATCGAAGAACAAAGCATGGACACTAACTTGCAAAAAGGAACGAAGCCAGCTGAAAGAGCGAAAAAATGAAGGTCTGGTGATCGCCAAGTTCCTTTGGCGAGTCGTCGAATGACCATTACCTCGCCTAAAGTTCCACAGTGCAAAGCCTTGAAGGAGAAAGTCAATTTGGCAATAAAAAAGAGCAGTCGGCATGTCGCCAAGTGGTTCCGCGATGCAGTGTTGGATCGCCCAAAGTTACAGAACTTGAAGATGCTGAAGGCCAAAGCAGAAAGGCAATGAACATGACCAAAGGACGGATCGCCGAGTTGATCGGCGATCCCGATTTACTACGTCGAATGGTCCTTCGCAGCATATTTTTGGCGACTATAAATATATTTTCAAACATTAATCTTAGGACCTTTTATCATAATCTTAGAATAAATTTTTAGAATTTGAGTTTTGAACTCTAATATTGAGACAAAAATTTTCCCTAGCTTTGAAGAATTGAATTTTCCATTTTTGAGAAATTGGAAGTGGGTCTTTGAGATTCTTCAACTTGGACCTTTGTAAAGACGAAATTAATCTTACCTAGTTGATGGAAACACAATTTGGTAACGATTTCTATCTTTTTATGATGTCTAGCTAAAACCCCAATTTTTGGGATGTGATTATGTGATTATGGGTTTGATTTAGCTTGTGGGTATTGCTAATTGTTAGTTTAAATGTTGTTTAGAAGTTGATTTTCATTTAGTAATTGTGGTTTAATTTAAAGGGTTGTAGTTGCAAATGAAATTCTACCTTAGTGTTTTTGGCTTGCTCGACAGAGAATTTTAAAACCAAGATTACTGAATTGGTATTGGGTTTTCATGGGTTCAGCTCAAGTGAGTGAATCCTAAACCCTTTTCCACACGTTCAGCTCGAAAGAGTGAATGGACTAAAGCGAAGGCTGTTCTTATTTGCATGTTTGTTGGTGTTCGAGAGAAACCAACTTAATTTGGGGTAAATTGTTTGAGAGAAAGTTTATCCCCACTAAAGTCTAGCTTAGTCTCGGATTTACAGCTATTCACTATCAATTGCAACTACCCATTTGTCTACCTTAACCTATAATCCAATCACATCCCAAGAACCCGTAACATTATTTGTTAATTCGTGTTATTTGTTGTTGTTGTAGCTGATAGTTAAAACCAACCCCCCTTGATTTGACATTCGTGTCACCCTAAATTTGAATTATGTTTTTATTCGTAAATATGTATTCCTATGACTGATTTGAGCACATTCGTACTTTACTCTTGAATCTTAAACATGTACCACTCCCTGTGGGATTCCACCTCAACTAATTTAGTTGGGTTATTATACTGACTAACGATATTTGACACTTAGAATTGGATGAAGTGTCCTGATACGTGAAATCACCTAGGTAGCTTGAATCTCTGATATTGCTTGAAACTCTTTCGTCTTGCTCGATGACTTGAGCAAGAGCATTCAGTCTTAGTGACAAGGTCACTTCGACTGCATACCTTATCAAGAGATGGATTATTTTGAAAGATCTATTTCAGAACATATCTTTTCGTGCAGATACTATCCAGGGTTGAAAAATA
>NW_006239843.1:16563-18638 GCF_000226075.1 Solanum tuberosum
GTCAATGGCACTGAGATAATCATTGGTTGGAATATCATCTTTTAGAGATTAAAGCTCTGTAATAACTTAGTCGTTCATACCCAAGATAGGGTCCGAAAAACCATGTGTTTGGAAAAAACCAGTCTTCGCCATTAGTGATGTCTTGTACGAGGGTATCCCATTCCTTTTCTTAATATGATTTTTCATGATCTGAGATCGTCAAGTCTTCAACGAATGAACTCAAATTTGCAAAGATAGAGTCATTAATTGGGGCCTTGTAACTTGAGATCATCATAGCTCCAGGATCCGCAACCTTTTTGCGTTTGGACCTTGCTTGTGCTTCTTCAGCTCTCTTTTGAGCAGCCTTTGCATCTTTTCTCTCCCACACTAGCTTGGCTATGTCAAACTCAGGTTCATCTTTATGTGGTTTAGCCGCACTAAATGATAAAGTCGGTCCCGACAGAGAGTATCGTTGTGAGCACATAGAAAATGGGATAGACCTTGTGGGAGAGGATTGAGCACTCCTAGGTTCAGGGTTACCATATTTTAATAGCTGGATCTGCTCTTTGATTGAGGCTACGTCACTTCTTTGTTGTTCAATAAAGTGGTCGAGCGATGTTCCTGGGCACATATATTGAACTGTATTATTTGCAACCTTTTCTCTAATGCTTGATTAGTCTGATATGTTGAGTTGACATTTGGTCCATCTTTTTCTCCATCAGACTCATTTTATCATGAAGATTGACTTGTGAATGACCAACGCCCCAGATGGATTGTCCGATACTGGTCAACACTCTATTTTGGCACATAACATTTTAAGATTGCCAATTGAGTGTTGCTTCTATGTCACTTGCGGGCATATGTTCTCCCGTTGGTAGGATAACTTTCTTTTGTGGTATTTTTGGAGCATGGATCAGGTTGTCATTTTCGAATGTTTGGTAATCGGGGAAATCATATGTGTGACTGGAGCTTGTAGAGGATAGCATTAACATCATTTTTGGTGCAGGCTCTTTTTGGGAGGTCTTATTTTTTGATGGAGTAGATAAAGTTGGCCAATCCTGGGGTTTATGTGAAACAAGGAATTGATATTCCTCTTCATCCCATTTGGCTCTGTCGTATGAATATTCATCATCATCTATTTCATCATCATCTTCAGACCCGTAGTAATCATCTTCACATTCCAAGCAGTCACAATCAATATCCTATGGAATATGTCCTGTGAAAGGACACTTATACCATAATACGCCATGACCATCATGATTGAACTCTCTTATCCAATCAAGATCATTTCCAAAAAACTCGAATATGAATTTAGAGTCCAGATTATCTTTTTTATTAAGACTATCTACATACTGGTACATATTCATAGAGATGGCAGTTTTATGGACTTTTTTCAAGTGATTGTGGTCAAAGCATATAGCGACTGTATTATCGAGGTTTTTTTTGGAGAAAGTAGGCTCCGTGGACTGGAGAGGTTGAGGATGGTCTCTCAACTTCTCCTAATTGGTGACCCATGTGTCAGGAAGAACTTTGACAAGCTTTTCTGTATATATTTGCCTTGGGATCTGGGTACACTGAGTGGTTCCGTTAGTGGCATCTACATTTAGAAACAAAGCATATTGGCCACCTGGAAGGGATAGATAGAATGGTTTTGGACTCTCCAAGCCATCTGATAATGAAGAGTAGCATGCATGGCATCTCTAGCTTGAGGAGCTAGCTCCAAGTATTTGGACTTGTATCTTCAATGCTTCTGTTAGATACGGATTATGAAGGGACATGGTCAAGTTTGGAAATATCTTGACAAAGATAGTCCCTGCGTTGAGAGTGATTTTCGACGTACCCAAGTTTGCATGATGATATTCGTAGTATCTAGTATCTAGAAGGGAAAGACATGCCATGAAGGGCTGGCTTTTTCTTCCGTGATATGTTAATGCAACTCTAACAGCACCAAAATGGATATGGGTAAAACCCAGGTTTTTTCATTGTCGGGGAAATTCCTCTGGCATCTACAAAGTGATGAACTATTACTCTTGATTTGCAAGAATAGGGTGTTGGTCAAGTTTTGAAGCAGCCACATATTCCTTGACTCCTTTGGG
>NW_006239843.1:19583-41084 GCF_000226075.1 Solanum tuberosum
ACCAAGAGAAGCAGCAAAGGAAGCTGGTGAGGGTAATTTCATCACCGAAAGAGAATAGAGTCCATCAGTACTCGGGCCGGTGTGTAGTATTCCCGTCGTTTCCAAGTCCTTAATAAAAAAATGGTCAGGAAAAAATTCAACAAAAACATTCTTAGTCTTGGCAAAAGAACTAATAGAGACCGAATTCTGAGTAGCGGTAGGAACATGTAGAATATTATCAAGTTTAATTTTTTTATCAGAAGCACTTATGAAACTTTTATCTATGTGAGATATGGGTAATTTAGAATCATTACCTAGAGTGACTTCTTAAGGACCTTGATATTCAGAATGAATAGCAAGATTATCAAGATTATAGGTAAGATGATGCGTGGTACCACTATCCATCAACCAATTCTGTGTAGGTGAGCTTTGGGTGCTGGACAAATGTGAGGCAGGGCAACCGGATATTCTGGTTTCATTAAGAGTTTTTGGTGAGGGACTCGTGCAATGTGCCCTTTACCTTCACAGTTGTGATAAACAATTGGCGATATGTCTGAAGGTATTGGATTAGAGGGCAGGTAGGAAGCATGATTTTGAGTCGACCAAGAGAATCCTTGATTCTGAGAGAGTCATTGATTATGAGAGAATCATTGATTCTGATAGAATCCATGACCTCAATTACCTCTTCCTCCTTTCCCACGACCACAATGCGTAGTGAATGAACTCTGGGTAAACTGTGTCATGGGTACAATAACAGTAAGAGCTTCATCTCGTTTTAATTGTCTTTCTTCATTCAACAACATAGCGTCAAAAGAAATCTCCTCTTGATGTGATTCAAGTGACCTTGTGAAAGGACAATAAATTGGTCCTAATACAACAAGAACAAATTCGACCAAATCATCATTGGAAATTGGGTGATGCAAGGTAGCCAACCTGTCTGAAATTCTCTTCACCTTTATTATATGTGACTCAATACTTGCATTCTCTCTCTATACATTATGCAACTAAGATTTTAACTCATGAATTTGTGTCTTTGAACCGAAAGCATAAGCAGTTACAAGTTTAGTCCATGCTTTTCGAGCAGTTTCAACACCAACTAATTGAGGTAATATACCTTCAGAGACTTAAGCAACAATCCAACTTAGGACAAGTTGATCTTTTCTCACCCAAGAATTATAAGCATGATTGGGTTCATTATTATCCAGAAGTCGTTCTGGAATCACCTCATCACCTTATGATAATCGAGACCACAACCCCTAATCATAGGGAGAAATTGTGTCTTCCACAACAAAAAAATTGGAGGATGTAAGTTTAACATGCAGTTGATGGGCAAGGTTGGGAGAAGGAAAAGCACTAACAAAAGAATTATGTGTAGTGGATGATGTTCCAGACGTAGTAGAAGTAGAGTCGCCTGCCATTGCTCTTGAAATTGAATGTTGCATTTTTTTTGTTGGTTGTTTAAACCTCTTAGGGCTCTGACATCATGTAGAAGCTTTTCAATATATTATATGTGATGTACATGAGTGAATATATATAGAGTCTAACTTAAGAGTCCTATAGTTACACAAGTACAATAACAAACCAACACAAACTAGGAGATAAGAGACTAATCCTAGTTGGACTACAAACGTTGCCTCATCTATCTTACTTCTCAAACTAATGAAAGGTAATTTAAGTATGAAACTCCCACTTCTACTAATATAGATTTGAAATTTCAAAAAAGATAGAGATAATTTAAATATGTTTTTTATACTTCGCTACTTAAAAAGAAGGTGAAAACTTTTTGTGGCAAAACTGTGGTTATCTAATGTCACGGTGCAGTTGGCACTAAAAATATCCAATGACATGTCTCAATGATTTAGATAAAATAGCAGTCGTAGTTGGTAATTTACACATATATGTAGCACGGGAATCTTGATGTAGCCTAGGGGTTCATTTGAATCTCATGCATCAAAAAATTACACTATATACAAAGTTAAATTCTGATTTTATGAGTATATATATTAAAATGAACCCCTGAAAACAAATAAGAAGCTTATCTCAATGAATAAGGGGTTCAATTATTGGTCTTATGATGATGGGTTCTCGAATCCTTGGCTCAATTTTGTGCTTGGATCTTCTTCTCCTTTTTCATTATTTTTTTCTTTTATGCCATTTCTTCTTTCTAATTTGTCTTTGTTTAAATTTATTAGACACATTATTAATTTATTTTTAATTCTTCTTATACCTATTATTCATTTTATTTAAACCTAGTTCTTTTTTCATGTACTAACTTAAATAAACTATTTAAATGTGATCAATTATAGATTAAACTTGAATTTGAGATAGAAATATATATTTTTTCTAAGAAAATAAAGGTACGCAGATGTAATTGAATGAAGAAACTGAAAAATTGTCAATATCCTTTTAAAAATATCAATTTAATAGAGTTCATGAAATTTCTTTTCCTACTGTTTCAATTTTATTTAAGAGGCGATAAGGCACAAGTACCCCCCATAGACTATGACCAAAATTCCAAAATCACATCTTAACTAAATTAAGGTCCTATTATTTTTCGAACTCATTTTTTAATGTAATTTTGTATATCTTTTGGTTTTCGAGGCACACTCCGTGACTCCACGTAGTTGAGGTCGTGGAAGATGTTTGGATTCCACGTAAGTCAAAAGGCCAAGGTGTAAATTACAAAAAAAGGGTTCGGGGGGTAATAACACCTTAGTTTAGTTATGGTGTGTCTCTGTAATTTCGATCATAACAACCTTATCCCATTTTAAAGAGATGGAAACTAAACTTATTTGATTTATTCGTCATTTGTCTTTTTTTACAAATGATGATTAACCTAGTAGATTGAACTATATGGACTTAAAAAAATTAACGATGTCATTTATTTATCTTCTGAATATGCATTATAATTTTAGTAACTCTACTCTTACACAATTTTAGAGAATAGAAGAGTAATGATTGAAAAGATAAAACAAACAAACATTATAAATTGAAGGTTAGTAGAGAAAAATTACCTAGTCTTCCCACCAAATATCCATGCTTGTCATTGTCTTGAAATCATCACCACTAAAATAACGCATGCCGTATTGTACACACAGATCCTTTACTCTCATCAGTTCCAACAGTCTGTTCTTTTGAGCTATAGGCACACGCTTATAAAAATTCACATGCTTGAGCTCCAACAGCTTTTCTCCTACGGCCATTGGCAATTCTCTAAATATTTTCTTCTTCAAACTTTGTATTGCCTTGATAAAGGATTTTTTTTCTCCTTTTGGCCTGTGGATTATATGGATCCCAAACATTCTTTGATGGAATGACCTTGACCCCGCCTCTTGTTTTTAAATTCATTCACAACCTGACTCAATGTTTGAAGATACATGATGAAATCTTCGTCATGTTTCTTGCACTTCTCACATAGAAAGCCAGAGCATCAACTACAAAAGGTAGCCTCAACACTTTGTCCACCAACACCAGCCCTTACAGCCGCATCAACCATATCATCCTCGTTAAAATCAACTAACTGGTGATCATCAAGCCTTGCTCTTTTGATGGTTGTTGCTCCAAAATATTCTCTTTTAACTATATCCACTACAGGATCAAATAAGGTTTCAACCAACCCAAGAGTAATCAGATATGGCATTTGCAATTTCTTTTCTATTGGGACAAGTCATGAATGCAGAATTTAAAATTATAACAATGAGTCATCCGTAGAAATATTTGGGTCAGATGTTATAACAGATGTGTCATATGTTGCTACAGATGGGTGATATGTTGTAACATATGGGCATCTGTAGCAATATTTGTGTCACATGTTGCAACAGATGGATCATCTGTAGCAACATATGAGTCATCTATAACAATATTTATGTCACATGTTGCAACAAATGGATCTTCTGTAGCAACATATGAGTCATCTATAGCAATATTTGGGTCACATGTTGCTACAGATGGGTGATATGTTGCAACATATGGGTGTAATATAACAACTTACTGCATTATGTGGAGGGTTAAAAAGATCTGGAAGATTTTTGACATTGTTTGCTCTCAACCATCTCAATATCCTTGGAGATGAAATCTCTTATTCTGCAGTTACTTGATGCCTCAAATGAGGAATGACTTCAAATGCCCAAGCCTATAAAAAGGAAAACATGTCCAAAATCAAATGTTGAATTATTCAATAAAATATAAAAATATTAAGAAAATCTATGTTTACCATGAAAGCCCATGGAAATCCAATTAAGTTATTGGTCTTTGGAAATAAAGGAGCCAACAAGTATTTGACAGTTAACTCGTAGTTGTCATGACCTCGAGGATGGCTGTTGAAAGCCTCAATATCCTCAGATAACTTCACCAATTTAAGGGGTATGTTGTTGTTGACATCTTTGGCCAAAAGTAGATTATGTACAAATCAAAGTAAGCACAATGACTCCTTGTTCTTCTTTTATGTATCCTTGTCATTCAACAAATATATCAATTGGAGATTTTTGAAGCTTTGGCCAACAAGGGACACCAAGTCCTGCTCTTCAGTTGACTGCTCCTTACTTGTTTGTGCTTATCCTTTCTTTCGTCTCCGTGGTTAATGTTTTACTGTGAATTCAGGGATTGTCTCAGAAAGAGAATGTCATTTTAACCCTGTAACTATGACAAACTCTCTTTTGCCAAAGAAAAGTGGCATGCCACAACAATTAATCAACACCTCATCCTTCTTTTCATTATTCTCAAAAAATGAACCTTCTTTTCTGAAGTTCATAAACCATAGTCATTTGAAAACTTGCGTTATTTTTTTCTGGAAATCAACATATTGACCAAAAGAACTATTCCTTAAAAAATCTTCCAAATCATTCTATTGGAGTATGGTCTTAAAGGAGTCGAAGGATTTTCCCATGGCTGACCTTATAATGCTATCACCAATAGCATTAGGCTGGAAATGGACAGGAAAAGTGTGTGCATTGACAGTTTTGATCCCATCATCCTCAACTTCATATTTGTTTTCTTCTTCTTCCTCAACTTCATTTTTTTTCTTCTTCTTCTTCCTCAACTTCTTTATTTTTTGGTTTATCTTTGTCAACTTCATTTATTTTTTCTTCTTCTTCCTCAACTTCTTTATTTTTTCCTTTATCTTCCTCAACTTTTTTTTTTCCTTCTTCTTCCTCAACTTATTTTTTTTCCTTCTTCTTCCTCAACTTCCTTTTTTTTCTTCTTCTTCCTCAACTTCTTTTTTGTTCTCTTCTTCTTCCTCAACTTCATTTTTTTCATTCTTCTTCCTCAACTTCATTTTTTTTCTTCTTCTCTTTCTCCATCATCATCAACTTCATTTTCTTCTACTTCTCTTTCTTCATATTCTTTTTAAGAAAATTTTGGTTCTACTTGAGAAGAAGAAATGACTTTAGATGCAAGTTCTTCTAAAAGAGTGGAAGTGGAATTTTCATTCTTCTTCCTACAAGTTTTAAGTTTTAGGCCTCTTCTGAATTTGTGTCAGTTGTTTCATTTGTTAATACAATTTTCTTTTGATATGAGGCATTATATTTGTATCTGTAGCCACAAAATAAAATAATTCTTAACAAAAAAAACAACAACAAAACACAACAACACAACACACAACACACAACAACACAAACAACAAATACGATTCAATACCACATATGAACCAACCAACAAACCATAAAATCCTCCCTAAACCCTAACCAACCAACTACAAATTAAGATTTTTTAAATCAGATAATATTTCAAAAGGAATAACAACCAACCAAACCAACCATCCTACAAACAAATAAGTGATAAACCACTAAAAACGTCCTGATTTAATACTAGTAAGTATTTCAAAACCTTAATTAAATTTTACCTGAGAAGATATCAACGATAAATTAGAAATGATGAGGAAACGATGACTTATTGTAGAAAATATCGCAACAGATTACCACTGATGTTGTAGAAAATATCGCAACAACAGGATATGTGAAGAAGAAGAATAATGGAGAAACAAGAGAGGAGAGATGAAAGGAAAGAAGAGAAAATAAAATAAAATGAAAATTGGTAAAAATAAATTAAATTTGGAATATAAAATGACCTTTTATAGAGGAGAGAGGGAAAATGAAGGACGGTTGTTTTCAACCTTTTTAATTTTTTTTGAATTTTGAAAATATAATGTTGCAACATATGATAATTCAAAGTGACATATGTTGCCACATATCTCCTTTCTGTGACATATGTTGCCACATATCTTCTTTCTGTTGGGGCACATGCAGATAATTCTGTGGGTTTTTTACAATAGAGGTTATATATGTTGCCACATATACCACTTTTCTTTCTTTCCAACATAATTAACATTTGTTCCAACAAAATAAAATAATAATAATCATTAATATTAATATTATCAGCAAAAATGAATACTTCATCTATTGTCCTTTACAACTTATCAACAAAAAGGTAATTTACAATGGTATACATAACAATCAAAACTATATCTAATCAATGGTGATAACCACAACATTTTCATCGAACTTTGCTATTTTAGGTCAAGGCCTCTGTGGGTCTTCATTGTTACTAACATAGCCACTCTGAGCCTTTAAAATATAATAATTTCATAGGAGTGAAGCATATCTCATGGGAAGAGTTAGAGAAATAATTCCATAAGATGGTACTTGTAGTCCATCTCTCAAAAACTCAGCGTATTCAGCAACAAAAAGTCCCAATCTATGCATGGTATATCATCAATTAGAAAATATAATAAACCTAATAACATCACATTTCGATAGTGGTAAGACAAAAAAACAATGTGATACTTACAAACTATTGCTTGCTTGTTAGGCAATACCAGTAACATGTATGACTTCGAATGGGTGAGATTTGTTCTTTCCATGATAAGATTCAAGAACTGACCAGTTGATTCCTTCTTTTTGCTCAAGAAATCCACTGAATTCAAAGTACTTTGGCAACATTGTAGACAACTTTTGAATCATGGAGGACAATTTTCTGTTAGTCCTAAATAAGGACATCGAATCATACACCTTTACTCATCGTTCCTTCAATACAACGACTGCCAAGACCCAATGAAACTCCCCATTACAATTTACAGGGACATAAACCTCACCTGTGAGGTGCCAAGGAAGTCTAGCAGGTTTACGAAACCTTTTGATAGTGCCAACGATTTTATACTCATTTTCAGGAACAACAGTGGCATTGTCAATGTATGTTTTGAAAAAACAATTAGTAGTGGTCTATTGATAGTTAGAATGACTTTGTTGCTTCGATTTCTTCCGCAAATAGTATAAAATGATATACACATGATGCACTGATGCATCAACAAATGTATCTCTGTATCAATTATTTGTATGTATTCATGTCTTAATCAAACCATAAAAGTGGGCATGGATTTGCCTCATCAGTCCAACACCTATTGGGTTGAGACATTACGTAGAACCAGTCCTTCTTCTTTGGAAATGCAACTACAAAATCAAGTTGTTTGAATCCAAGTTTCGAGTAATATATTGACTAAGTAGTGATCGTCCTTGTCTCTTCTGTAATTGTGTAATATAAATAATTATTTAGTGGACATCAAAAAGAAATACTAATAATAGTTGAACGACTTACTTTTTTGCATGATGCTTGTAAAGACCCTCGTTTATCCATTGAAAGAGAAGGATGACAATAGTTCAGTTTGACCCTCGCCGTCAATGTTAAAACCTTCAAATGGATATTGTTGCTTCACATCACAACTAACGACTTTCTTCTCTTTCTTTTTCTTTTTCTTTTTCTCTTTCGCTTTCTCCTTCACCTTCTCCTTATCCTTCTCCTTGCCTTTTAAGGTTGAGTGTGATACTACTGGAGCAGTAGTCATTGATTATTATTTTTTTACTAACAATAGATAGTGATTGGGAAATAGATTTTTTCAACCTCTTACACTTCAAAGGTTGTGAAATCTTCTTGGATGTATGGACATCAATATTATAAGTCATTACCTTAAAAATATTAGTGAGTTCTTTAACACGACTAATAAAATAATCATGTTGCTTCTCACATTTTTCGCATAGACAAAAAAAGCATTTGATGTTAGAAGAGGAAGCAACATCAACAAAATATTGAGTTGTTGCCACCGATGAAGCTTCTTGTGTCATTTGATCTACAAGGTAAATAAAAAAGGTTGAGGGTTTAAAATTGATTATAAAATAATAATGGGTAGCAATTTATACTTAAGTTGACACAGATGGACATTATGTTGTCGCAGATGGATATTTTGTTGCCACAGATGTACCTTCTGTTGCCCCAAATGAATCTTTTGTTGCCCTAACACAAAGGTGACATGTTCCAACATATGACAACTATGTTGGAATATGTACCAACATATGACTAAAATGTTGCAACACACAACACATTTTTCAACAAATGAAATATATGTTGGACAACTGAACAAAACTATATTTCTAAAATCATATGAATAGAATGGTCACAAAAAGAACAACAAAAACAACAAAAAATGACTTTTCACTGAATGTTAACAATACATATGCATTTCCTCAAAATTAGGGTTTTTTTGGGTTTGTTGATTTTCTTTCAAAAACAATAAAAGAATAGGTACCATTACACCATTATTCAATTTTCACATCTATAGAACAATTTATTGTTCATTAACCCAAGAAAAAAACATAGTATCAAGAATGTATTGTTCGAAAATTGTAAAATCTTTCAAAAAAATGACTTACCCATTTTAAGTCGAACATGATCTTCAGTTCAGAAAGAGGAGAGAGTCATGACCGAATATGAGGAGGAAGATAAGATAATGGGAGAATATTTGTTTTGATAGTCGGATTTTTGGATTTTCTAAGGAAGAAGAAGAAGAGAAGAGAGAACGTTGGGAGAAGAAGAAGAAGAGAAAATTCTATTTTCTTTTACTTTTTTTAAAATAGTTTGGTTAGAATTATAAAAGTTGAAAAATGAAGTGTTTTTTGTATTTTGTAAAAGATTAGAAAGTTTTAAAAATGTTAATTTGGTCCCAGATTTACTTAATTACATTTTAAAGTGAATTTTACCATTTCTTAATCAAAGTAGTCACCAAAAACAAAACTCAAACTTAATTGACACATTTCATTTAATTTTCTCTAATTCTCTTCTCTCTCATTTCATCTGTTTCACTTTTGTGTGTGTCGCTTTTGCACAATTTTTGGGAAAAAATCAGATCAAACATTAGATTCTACAACTTCACTTTTTCACCTCATCTCTTCTGATTCCCATTTTTTCTCTCAATTTCACAAACCAGAAGGTGAAAGCCTCCAAAATCATTGAAATCAGTCAAAGTTTGGATTTTTTTTAACTGAAAATTTTCATTTTCAATCGTTTTCAAAGTTTCAGGCATATGGGGGTGTTTTTTTACTATTTTTGAAGACCCAGTTTAATTCTTGATTATTCACTTCACACGCAAAAAGGGTTTCAATATTATTTGACCTAGTTGCAAAATTAAGAGCAACTAGTGCAAGTTGTGGGGGTTATCAAGAATTGATTTTTCAGTTCTTTCTTAGGACATTTTGGTGAATTTTTTATGAATAATTTGTGTTGAGGTGATTGGAATTGATTTTTTTTTTGTAGATGAATGAATGGGAGGGGTTGGGGTTGGAGTTTAGAATGGTGTTTTTCAGTATTGGGGTTTAGAACATAAACAACTTGCTTGAGGTAGTAGCCACCGAAGTACCAAATTGAGAACAAGAAAAGACGAAGTGACGAAGGTGTTGTTAGAATCAGTGAAGAACGCAACTGCAAATTCCGGTAAAAAGCAAATGGAATTGGAGAGGAAGAGGATGTTGGAAAAATATAATAGATGGGGAAATTATAATATCAAAATAACAATACAAGAATTAGGATAAATGCTACTACAATAATATTCTTAAGTAATATATATATATATATATATATATATAATATTGACTACTTCAATCTTTTGGGGTTCTACAATTACCCCTTCCCTTGAAACTACATGCCACAAAAAGGTAATCGAACCGAAGTCAACCAAGATTCACACTTAGAAAATTCCGCACACCCCTTTTGTTTTTGTAAGCACATGGATGCTACTTTTTCTGTTGTTTTTTACAACATTCGATTTATTACAAGGTTTTATAGTCTATCCTCGATTGTTGAACACTGATTGGATTGCAGTGGTTAGTTCAGATTCAATTCGGATTCAATAAGGAGACCTGGGAAAAATAGAGGAGACGGGGCTGAAGTTCTGTCTCGCTCTGTCCCTCTCTGGCGGGGAATTTCCGCTCTGGCTGCCGCGCTGGCGGAAAAATCACGCCCCAGCGGCTCAGACGGAAACAGTACCCAGGCAATAAATTTTTCTGGGGTTTTTTCTCTTTTCTAAATCTCCCAACGGGTTGCAGCTTTACTGAGCAATTTAGGATAATCCTCTGAACTAGGATAATCATTGTCTACCCCGAGTCAATCCAACGATACACAATCCAACTCATTCTCATTAATTCAACACCATAACCCACACATCCCCAGGAAACACCTAGACACTCCCACGGTTATTACTCAAGCGCATGACATGTCCAGATATTTCTTACAAATCACCTAGTACATTATCTAGACCCTTGCATCAAACTTAGTCGTTACCTTCTATTCACAACAAGTTTCACAATACACCGCAGTTACAACTTGCATAGTTTCAATCAATTCAACCAGTATATTGCACACATCAAAATTCAGACCTACACTTATTGTGCAAACTATCATATCATCACATTCAAGCAAATACAACTTCCACATTCACAGTTAATTCAGGCGACAAGGAACACACATTCACAGTTTTCAAGTTAAAACTCACAGACAAGCTCTATTTCTAAATTAGTTTATTCCATAGATGACCATTACGGGTCTCCCAGTACAAGAGCAAAATGTAAACTGATGCACCCTGCAACTGGTCAAAAGATCATTTATCCGAGGTAGTGGATACTTGTTCCGAATTGTGACCCTATTCAACTGTCGGTAGTCTATACACATCCTTTCTTGCTGGTGATGGTGTTACCGCTTTTGTTGCTCTAGTTCGGACCATAGAGTGAAGGAGGAAAAGATACCAATTTGTATCACTCAGGATCCTAATACCCAGATTAGGGATTTTTCCACCATAATTTCCAGATCAAAACCCTCCCCCATCGATAATCACCCATGAATTTACATTCTACAGATTGAAATGGATTCGGGGAGTTAAAACCTTACCTTTAGCCTCAAGAATGGTGAAAAATGCTGAAGAACTCGGTTGTGGTCGTCTCCTAGATCTCAAAGTTGAAAAGTACATAATAAAATATTTTTAAGGTTTTATTTCCGACTTAAGTGGCATCCATCCCGCTACATCGGCATGCACAGAGACAGAATGTTTGAATTAAGAGATCTAAACCCCCATTTCACATCACACTTTCATCCCACGACACTCAGAAAACACCAGTTCACGTTAATATCAATTATGGGAGTTCTACTCGCCCGAATTCAATTCCGTAAAGTGGTACGGGTTCCTTAACTATCCACTCATGCAACCAATTTCATTATTACACTTCTCATTCATTACCAGATTTCCCTAGACTCGCTTGACTCCGATTTCGTTCAAATTTGGACTAGGCTAGGAAATTTGAAGTTACTACTCAAAAGTTTTTCTGGTCCAATTTTTTCCCCATTGGCTTTTCCCTAACGACCGAATCAGGTCGTTACAATAGATACCAATTTACCCATCACTCGTGCCCGAGTGATCAACTAGGAAAGACTGGCTAAATTAAGAGTAAAGTAGTATCTGAATCGTCGAATCACTAGGGATACTTGTCCCGCATATTTTTTCGGTCGACTCTGGGCTGCTAGAAGCTTAGATTGGATACTTCTCACCTTATCCTGAGCATCATTCACCAAATCAACTCCCAAAGATTTTACATATTCATCCCCAAACCACACTATGAGTGATCTACACATCCTCCCATACAATGCCTCAATGAAGTCATCACAATACTCCAGTGATAATTATTGTTGTATGTAAACTTAACTAACAACCAAAGCTATTCTCAATAACCACCAAAGTTGATCGTACACTCGTCTGCCACATGTTATCAAGGACCTTGACACAATCATCAGGACTAATCCTTTCTCACATAAGCATGATAAAATTCTAAATCAATACTCGCTACAATTAGAGGTGGACCTGAACCAACCAACACACACTCATAATACTCAACCAATCATAATTCTTATCAACATCTCCTTCTAACGACATAAATTTCCATGAGATTAAGTTACAAAATTTGATCTTTAGATATTAGATACTCATCGAGGGATATGTCCAAGCATACAACCCTCTAACCATACTATCGAATGCTAGATTTTGCAATTATGATTGTAGATTAATCTTGAGAACAGTAGAATTGCACCTAATGATCCCCCACATTCACCCATACACAATCAATACATGACCTTGATGACTAGATGAATATTAAGATTGTCGGACAACCATAATTACACATTGTAGCTCTTCTATGAATTCTCAAAAGCAAGTGGTACATGTCGAACCACAAAAATATTTAACAACTCCAAGACAACACCAATTATGTCATTCGAAATAACTAAATCTTCCCAATCTTCCCACTCAACCAAGAGAACATCACAGGATTTGGTACCCCTGATCCACCACTAGGGATCCACCCACAAAGTGAAAACACACGAGAGCATAGCTAGTGAATCATACTCACAATACTAACAACCATCATAAACACTCTGACAATCTACCTTATTATAAACCAACACTTTTTAAATGAAACCTTTCTTAGGTACTTAACAATCAATAGTAGTAAACTTATGACTCAACCCAGGTGTAGGTCCTTTGAAATGCTCAATACCGGATACATTTGATCATTTCTCACCTTGCCTATTCATACCTTGACAAAATACATCACCACGAATGTAGACTTACAATGGAAAATCTAAATTGTAATTTCCACCGTATAACACAATCCCTTTCTCTATCAACATTAGCTTGTACCTTGAAGATTTTATGAATTCATTAATCTCCATTTATCATTGATCCCATCTCCATTGATCTTACAATATATTTTGCTAAAATTTCAATCATACTCATTACTAAACTCAAAAACAAGAACCAAGCACTTATCATGACACGTGAGCTAATCTATGTACACTCGTTTCTCAAGTCCTTTTCAATGGTTGCCAACCAATCTTATTATAATGTTGCATTCCATCACAAACTCTTATTACCCTTATGCTCAATCAACTCTGACTATCACTACAAGGTCAAACTTTTCATCAACATGACACCTCAAAATCAGGTATACCCATCAAATTCAAAGGACTAACCCAATTTTTATGCGCACTTTCTTACTAAAATACTTCAATTGCCTTCACCCAAGTATACTCAGACTTTCTTTATCTATAAGATTGTCATCCCGGTATTAATCTACCTCTTTATGGCTTAAGATAAAATCAACAGTCCTCACACTACCATCCTTCTTCTTAACAAACAAGATAGGAATACCTCACGGGGAAGAACTATGAGGGATGAAACCTTAATCAAGAAGCTCCTAGATTTGAGCTTTAAGCTCTCTCAATTTTGACACCACAGGAATAGACTCAATAAAGGGGGATTTGACCTCAACATCCCGAATATGAGCCAATTACACCAAATAATCCTGCCCCATGCAGTTTCCTACCCCACACGAAAGATATGACCTTAGCTGACTTAGGCTTGTACCCCCTTTCCACTCTAACCTTTCCCTACCCAAGATCTCTAGAGTTTCCGACTTAGCATTAGCATTAAGCACAACATAATAGGGGGACAACCAAGTCATGCCTAGGATTATATCAAGTCAGTCATATCCAGCATAACCAAATCAACCCAAATCTAAAAATCCATAAACACAACAGGTCAACACGATATACATGGGTGACTATGACTGACTCTTCAACTGGGGTAGAAACATGGATGGGGGCATAAGTATATCACAAATCATATCAAATTATGAGGCAAATCGCACGTACACATAAGAATAAGTAGAATCCGGATCAAACAACACATTAGCCATCCGGTCACAAACAATAATAGTACTTGTGATCACTACATCAGACCTTCAGCCTCGGTCTTGCACGAAAAGGCATAAAACTGAGCCCTGTCATCTTGACGGGCAACCTCCTTACCTGTCTGCACTGCTCCTCTACCCGCATTACCATTTCCCCGACCTCCACGGGCTCACTGATTTTCCTCCTCATATGCCAAGGTTCTCCACAATTGTAACACACTTAATAACTTAACCAAGTAAATATCGTTGTTATTGGAGCAGTCGTATCCCGACCTCTTCTTTATATACAAACAATCCATGAAATCGTAGTATAACTTCTAATCTCAATTGACATAACTTAATTTCATCATTCGCTAAACAACCCATACATGTTATGACAACAATACTAAATGCATTTTCCAAAGTAATGGTGTTCATTAACTAACTGTCCCTTACCAAAACTTCTTAAATGTTGTCACCTATGAACTTGAATATCCAAATCTGACCACAATCCCTTCGCAAGCGACGATAGTAGCTAGCGAGCCCCACAAAACTCTTAATTTCAGTCACAGAACTAAGTCGAACCCAATTCCTGACTGATTCAATCTTTTGGGGATCTACCATTACCCCTTCCCTTGAAACTACATGCCACAAAAAGGCAACTGAAGTCAACCAAGATTCACACTTAAAAATTTTTGCACACCCCTTTTGTTTTTGTAAGCACATGGATGCTAGTTTTTATGCTGTTTTTTACAACATTCGATTTATTACAAGGTTTTTAGTCTATCCTCGATTGCTGAATACTGATTGGATTGCAGGGGTTAGTCTGGATTCCATTCAGGTTCTATAAGGAGACCTGGGAAAAATAGAGGAGACAGGGCTAAGGTTCTGTCTCGCCCTATCCCACTCTGGTGGCCTCGCACTGGCAGAAAAATCCCACCCCAGCGGCTAAGACGGAAACAGTACCCAGGCAATAAATTTTTCTGGGGTTTTTTCTCTTTTCTAAATCTCCCAACGGGTTTCAGCTTTATGAAGCAATTTAGGATAATCCTCAGAACTAGGATAATTATTGTCTACCCCGAGTCAATCCAACGATACACAATCCAACTCATTCTTATTAATTCAACACCATAACCAACACATCCCCAGGATACATCCAGACACTCACGCGGTTATTACTCAAGTGCATGACACATCCAGATCTTTCTTACGAATCACCTCGTACATTATCTAGACCATTGCATCGAACTTAGTCGTGACCATTACAACTTGCATAGTTTCAATCAATTCAGCCAGCGTATTGCACATATCAAAATTCAGACCCACACTTATTGTGAACATGATCATATCATCATATCCAAGCAAATACAACTTCCACATTCACAGTTAATTTAGGCGACAAGGAACACATATTCACAATTTTGAAGTTACAACTCACAGACAAGCCCAATGTCTAAATAAGTTTGTTCCATAGATGACCATTACAGGTCTCCCAGTACAAGATTAAAATGTAAACTGATGCACCCTACAACTGGTCAAAAGATCATTTATTTGAGGTAGTGGATACTTGTTCCGAATGGTGAACCTATTCAACTGTCGGTAGTCTATACACATCCTCTCTTGCTGGTGATGGTGTTACCACTTTTGTTGCTCTAGTTCGGACCATAGAGTGAAGGAGGAAAAGATACCAATTTGTATCACCCAGATACCAATTGGATTCAAGTCATAGCACGAAGGAGTAGAAAGAAGTGAGTTTTTCCTAAAGTCCTATAGCCTCTTGAAGAAAAGTACGGACGTCTTTGTATCGTTCCGCAGGATTCTACTTGAATCTTTTTGGTACATCGAGATCGATGAACCTAGGCTCTGTTACCAACTTTGTCACGATCCATACCATCGTAATTGGCACCCACATTAACCCTCCGGTGGGAGAACCATTTATACTAATTAGCTAACCAACTTAATCAAAATACTAAGGCATTAAAGTTACGGAAGCAAGTTAAATGCTAAGGAAATAAAATATGGAGTTCCCATAAACTCCAAACCAATAGTCTAACAACTAAACAAATGCGGAAAATACACCTAGAACCTGAAAGTCAATGTACCAAAACTCTAACAAGATCCATAAGCCTAAACAAGAAGGGTTACAACCCCAAACTAATGTACTAATAACTAACTAGAAAGTCTAAGTACGAAATATGGACATAAACAGAAAGAGAACTCATGGCAGCCTGGAAGAACTATCTCACCCTTGAATTCGAAGCGATCACTGGTCTTCTAAGCGAGGTCTGTCAATAGCCACCTAAAGATGCCCCGTACTCAACAAAGAAAGAGCAAGTGCAGTATCAGTACACAACCACAGTGTACTAGTAGGATCACACGGCTATCCCATTAAATGCAACATACATAAGCTAATACAACATAATAATGATATGCATACACCAAACATACACAATATCATCATCATTTAGGAACAACGTACAATTTCACATTTACAAGATACACAATTATGTCAACTCATTGATCCTCTCATGTAACCCAAACCCAAATAGTTAGCATACCGAAATGTGGTACCCGATCCAATGTTTATGCCGGATAGTGGCAACCGATCCCATATTTATGCCGAAACGTGGAAACCGATCCAAGTTAGTGTGTCGGAATGCAACACCCGATCAATTCAATAAGCCACAATCACAATCATAAGTACATTTTCATAATCATATAATCAAGTCATGATTCATGGCATTTATTATTCATCTATCTCATTTACAACTAGTGTGATCAATAATGCAACATTCGCATACATACATATTATAATGAAGCAAGAACAAACATATATCACATAATCATGAAATCACAACCATCACCTACCTCAAATCCAAGCTTTAATCCCCTAAGACACTTGAATCTTCCCTTCCTGGATTTTTTCCTCTTGTTCTAGGTCTACAAACAATTAATATACGCAAGGATCAACAATCAAAGGTCTAATTATCCGGATCATAACAAACCCAACAACCCTAGGCCAAATCCAAGATCCTAATACCCAGATTAGAGTTTTTTCCACCATAATTTCAGATCAAAACCCTCCCCTATGGATAATCACCCACGAATTTACATTTTACGGATCGAAATGAATTCGGTGAGTTAAAACCTTACCTTTAGCCGCAAGAATAGTGAACAACGCACAAGAACTCCTCTGCAATCGTCTCCTAGCTCTTAAAGTCAAAAAGTGCAGAATAAAACATTTTTGGGGTTTTATTTCCGACTTAAGTCGCGTCTGTCCCGCTACAGCGGCATGCACAGAGACCATTATGTTGGAATTAAGTGTTCCAAACCCCCATTTCACAACACACCTTCATCCCACGACACATAGAAAACATCTATTCATGCTAAGATCAATTCTGGGAGTTTTACTCGCCCGAATTCAATTCCATAAAGTCATACGGGTTCATTAAAGTCTTAGCTATCCACTCATGCAATCAATTTCATTATTACACTTCTCATTCATTACTAGATTTCCCTAGCCTCGCCTGACTCCAATTTTGTCAAAATCTGGACTAGGCTACGAAAGTTCAAGTTACTACTCAGAAGTTTTCCTGATCCAATTCTTTCCCCATTGGTTTTTCCCTAACGACGGAATCAGGTCGTTACAATTCTTTTTCAATTGAGAGTTAGCATCATAAGGAGTTACCACAGGTATCACCTCAAAACATTCAAACTTTTTAAGAAGTCTTTCCACATAATGTTCTTGTGACAACATTATACCATCTTCACTCCTTATAACTTTAACTCCCATTCATATTTACTTCACCCAGATCTTTCATATCAAAATTAGTAGAAAAAAATGATTTGGTACTCTGCACAATATTTAAATTTGTACCAAATATAAGCATGTCATTAACATATAAACATATTATCACATAATTATTGTCTACCATTTTAGTATAAACACATTTATCCACTTCAATGGAAGAAAAATCGTCTTTCATCAAGACTTGATCAAATTTTTCATGTTACTGCTTAGGAGCTTGTTTAAAGCCATAAAGAGATTTAATTAATTTACAAACTTTATTTTCTTGTCCAGAAATAATACATCCTTCAGGTTGAACCATATAAATTTCTTCTTCTAAATCACCATTTAAAAAAGTTGTTTTTGCATCCATTTGATGGATAAAAAGCTTATGAATTGATGCTAAGGTAATTAAAATTTGAATAGAAGAAATTCTAGTCACTGGTGCAAATGTATCAAAATAATCAATATTTTGTTTTTGAGAGAATCCGTTGGCTACTAATCGAGCTTTATATTTATCTATAGATCCATCAAGATTAAGTTTTCTTTTGAAAATCCATTTACAACCAATAGGTCTTGTACCATAAGGTAAATCAATTAAAATCCATGTATTATTTTTCATAATTTAATCAATTTCAATTTTTATTGCATCTTTCCAAAATTTAGCATCAGAAGAAGATATAGCTTCGGAATAATTTACTGGTTCAACAAGAAAAGTTTGAAAATCATTTCCATAAGAAAAATATTCTTTCCCAAGCCTTTTCCTCCTTCTTAGTTCTTCAATATTAGAAATAGACTCACTATTTCTTTCAACAGGTACATGAGAAATTTTATCACATAGTGAAAAAATATGTTCAAAGAATTCAGCATTTTTGTCTCAATAATAGTATTGCAATCAAGCACATCACTCTTTAAAATAAGAAATCTATATGCAGGACTATGTTCAGCATATCCAATATGTATGCAATCAACTGTTTTAGAACCTATTTTCCTCTTCTTAGGTTCAGGCAAGAGAACTTTAGCAAGACACCCCCATACTATTAAATACTTCAAATTTGGTTTATAACCTTTCCACAATTCATAAGGTGTTTTGCCAGTACTTTTATGAGGAATTCTACTTTGTAAGTGACATGCAGATAATACAGCTTCGCCCCACAAATTATTAGGTGCATTAGAACTTATTAACATAGAGTTCATCATTTCCTGTAAAGTTCTATTTTTCCTTTCAACTACTTCATTAGATTCGGGAGAGTAAGTTGGAGTTACTTTATGAATAATTTCTTCTTTTTCACAAAAGACATTTAAGGACAAATATTATCTACCTCTATCAGAACTAATTCTCTTGAGTTTTCTATTAAGTTGATTTTCAACTTTAGTTTTATAAGAAATAAATGTATTAAAAGCATCATCTTTATTTCTAAGTAAATATAACTTAGTAAATCTAGAAAAATCATCAATAAAAGTCACATAATATCTTACCACCTCTAGTCATTGTTTGTTTTAAATCACCTAAATCAATGTGAATTAAAGGCAATAATTCAGTTTCTCTATTTACTGAAAAACATGACTTCTTAGTAGTTTTAGCTTCAGCACATATTTCACATTTATTAATATTATTTGAATCTAAGTCAACTAGCAAGCCAAGTGATTGCATATTTTTTATATAAGAGAAATTAACATGTCCTAATCTAGCATGTCATAAAGAAATAGATTCAATCATGTAAGCAGAAGTGGATGCTTTTTCATTCACAACATTACAAACATTAAGCACAAAAAGTCCTTGGTTACAATAGCCTTTTCCCACAAACACATTATTTTTTGTCAATATGATCTTTTCAGATTCACATGACACTTTCACTCCAGCTTTATTAAGAAAGGCTACGAAAATTAGGCTTGCACGCAGTGTAAGAACATGTAGCACATCCATAAGGGCTAAAGTTTTTCCCGAAGTAAGTTTTAGGAGCACTTTACCCTTACCCAAGACTTTAGTAATTCTTGAGACTCCAAGGTAGACTACTTCACTGTCATCCCCTATTGATGTATACGAGGAAAATGCTTCTTGATTCGCACAAATGTGCCGAGTAGCCCCAGAGTCTACCACCCATTCTTTTATATGTGCTACAAAGTTTACTTGAGAAATGAAAGTTGCAATAATTTCATCTCCTTCAGCTAAATTAGCCTTGGGAGGATAACCCTTTTCTTTGTCATTTTTTATTATCCTCCTATACTGGGTTTTCACAAGTAAAACAAGAGCCTTTCTTTTGCTTAAAATTGGAATTATAAGGCATGTAACCATTAGACTTATTACCATACCTTTTGTTAATGTTGCTTTGACCTTGTACTAAGTTTTCCTTGAACGCCAACTCCTTTGCTTTGAATGACTCCTTTATGTTAGTGTCTTCAATTAGAATGTGAGTCACTATTTTCTCAATAGTGAATTTGTCTGCTTGTGTTTTAAGTTATTTTTGTAATCATTCCATGAGTCTGGTAATTTTTCAATCAGCACTCCAACGGCAATATTTTTTGGTAGAGTGATCCCCTCGGCCTTCAAGTTTTCAAGCAATTTTTTATATTCATTAATTTGAATTTTCATCTCCTTTTCGTTATTCATCTGCCATTGATAAAATCTTCCGACCACAAACTTTTGTTTCGTAGCGTCTTCAGCAGTGAACTTTTTAATCAAGGCTTTCCAAATGACTTTTGCTTCTTTGCAGCTACGTCATACATCAAACAGTTCGTTAGAAATAGTTTGTAATATAGTATGACGACATACCTTATTGGCATATTGTCATGATTCAAAAAATTTGCTATCAACATCTGCACTCGGTTGTGGATGTAATAGTGCATGTGCAACGCCATGAACATCGAGCAGTAAAAAACACGTTCTTTCCACCTTTTGAAAATTTCAATATTTTACACATCCGGAAATGGTTTGGTATATGGCAGGACAATTGTAACTGGAGAAACGGGGGTAGCACTAACATTGGTAGTGTCAGAAATAGTTTCAGAAGTATTATTATTATTTGTCATAGTTCTTAGATTGTTGGAAAAATATAATAGATGGGGAAATTATAATCTATCTATATATAAAAGGAGAAGAAAAAATGACACATGTCAACACCACAAATTTTCAGTATTTTAAATAATGAATAATCAATAATTAAATAAATAAATATAGACACATGTCAATAATTAGAATGACACATGTCAACACCACAAATTTTCAGTATTTTAAATAATGAATAATCAATAATTAAATAAATAAATATAGACACATGTCAATAATTAGAATGACACATGTCAACATCACAAAAATAAAATAAAAATAAATTAATTAATTTTAAACAAACTTTTTAAACTACAAAAATATAAAAATAAAATACCAAAGGACAAAAAAGTAAAAAATGTTAAAATAGGTTATAGTAATAGAAAATGTAACAAAGAAAAAATAAAATAAAAAACGTGCATTAATCATCATTTTAAATAAATAAATAGCAAAACTACCCGCACAATTAAAAAAATCTGTTAAATGAAGATATGCTTTAGTTTTTAAAAAATAAAAAAATTATTTTAAATGTGTTTTTTTCAAAATAAGTAACCATCTCACCTAACTATTTTTTTAAAAAAAGGGCAAAGTAGTTACTTTTTGAATTTGAATTTAAAGTGATTACCTAAAACTACTCTACCCATTATCTCTATTCC
>NW_006239843.1:41393-41667 GCF_000226075.1 Solanum tuberosum
TTGTGACTTTTTAGTTTATTTCATTCAATTTGATTTGTTTTTCTCTTATTTTGTACATAAATTCTTTAAATCAAATGATTGAACCATGAATCTATTCTTCTTCAAATGTGTAATGTTGTTTGTTAAATTAGTTTCATTCTTCTTATCTTCATTTTTTATGGGGTGTATAGATAGATTATTTGATGGCTAGCCGAAGAAAATTTGAATATATTTACAAATAAAAATTGAAAGTCCAAGAAAAGAAGAACAATATTTATCAAACTAAAAATCCTCT
>NW_006239843.1:41980-51625 GCF_000226075.1 Solanum tuberosum
TTAATTTTTACTCAATCATTTACACTAACATGTTTTTTATTGTTGGATTATTGGTAATATATTCACATTTTTAAAATGCTAAATATGTGCAATTGAATATCTTAATTGCTATGGAATTATTAATATAATGTATCGATAAATGTAGAATATCATGATTTATGCATATTATTCCACTTTCTTATATCTTTTTAGTAATATACTTGTGAGTGATAAAATATTAAAGTATGAACAAAAGTTTGTTCATTTGTTCAGTTAAATTTAATTTAAAATATAATTTTTAAATTTTTTTACTATACTTAAAATAAATGGTTTGTATTTGAAAATTTAGAACCTTCAAACCTATAGAATATACAACTATTCTAAAAATTAAATGTATAAAAAAGACTTCTTATATTACAAGATATCAGATAATTTGAAATTATTTTATCGATATTGAAATAAATAATAGGTCATTTAGTTAATTAGAAATTATCATTTAATTAATAAGAGAATATGCACCATTGTATATGAGATCGAGACAAATAGTAACGTGTTTCAAAATATTAGATCAAAGAGAATTCAAAATTAAGAATTTTTTTTTTATAACGTGGAATTCAGATATTTTTAAGAAATATAGAATTTATATAAATTTTTAAATAGTTAATTAGGAATTATAAAATTATTTTAAAATGATAAGTTAGTTATTTTAAAATTATAAAAATATTTGTAATTTCTTAAATAATTGAGACTGACTAATTAAAAGTTCAAATTTTGAATTTAATATTTATAGTTTTTGAAGATAGTTACACTTTTCTGACTTTATTATAATTGTAAGATAATTATATAACTAGAAGGTACTCTCTAATAGTGCATGCAATTATTTTGTTTGTTCAAAAATATTTTTATGTGTACATAACCTCAATTTTTATCTCAATTATGTAGAAACTTTAATAGTAATCATAAATAATTTCAATCATAATTATTAATAGAACATTTGAAGAATTATTACTAAAGGTATTTATGTTAATAAAAAATAAATTGCTGTATGTATTATTGATATATGACTAAAGAAAATAGTAAGTAAAAATTATACGTTGCATTGAAATATCTTTAAGTTAATAAAAACAGAAATTGTTGTAAGTATTATTTTTTATGATTAAACAAAAATAACAATTTGAAGAAAATGATAAATAAAGATTACACGTTGTATTAAAATATAAGTACTAAAAATTATAATAAATTTTATAATAGTCATAAAAGGAATTTACGCAATAATTACTATAATAGAATACTAGAAAAATTGATAAGTTCCTCGACATATGATTTTGATAAAAAATTAAATTATTATTTTCTTTTTCGAAAGTTTAAAAGTAACTTATTTAGTATTTGTGATTAATTATTTTCAATGATTAATAAAAATGTATCTATCATGAACATGTTTCTATTATTATATGACATTATTTTATATTGACTCTATTTTAAATTACTTTTCTATTATCGTTTGACACAAATTTAAGAATGTAAAGAATATTTTGAATATTTTGAATTTGAAAAGAAATATATGCAAAGTATATTAACATGTCATTTAATCTTATGATATTTTACCTCTCATGTGAAATATTTTTAACTAATAAATTGTTAATATAAAAAATATATTAATATATCAATACTACATAAAAATAATAAAGGACAAATATGTAAAAATATTTCAACTATTTGATGTTTCATGAAATTAAATTAATCATAAATTCATATATAGCCGTGTAACACACGGGTACGTATACTAGTATCAAAATAATAATACAAGAATTAGGATAAATGTTACTACAATAATATTCTTAAGTAATATATGTGTGTGTATATATATATATATATATATATATAATACTTGAGTCGTGCTAGGCACTGTCCTAAGAAACTATTTCAGCGGTGTGAAATATTTCCACAGGATTAAACAAGTCCTCCCTAATAAATTAGAGGATACATGAATCAATAAAATATAAATAATACAAAAAGAAAGCAAGTCGAAAGAAGATATTAAGAATTGGCTAAGTATTACTCCTTTCCTAAGTTATGCAACTTAGAAGACTAAACCAACCAATATATAGAGAGCTAGGTGGTGGAGAGAAGCAAGGAAACAACTTGGGGAGAAAGGAATCATCAGCTTGGTGCCTAAGTGGATTACACAAGTGCTGATGCACTTAGTAGTCTTTGGCATCCAAGTCATTTAATATGACATAAGAGAAAATTTCATTAATGGGTTTAAAAGTTATTTTAAAATATCCTGTAGAGGAGAGAATAGAGGTGGAAATTGAAGTGTGTGGCGGTGCTTCACATGGAAGGAGGCATTAAGGTTGAGGCAGCAAAAAGATAAGCATGTGACAACGAAATATCCCTCGAGTTCAATGTTATTCTAAGGGAAGCACATGCGTTGACGGAGAGACGTGTGTTATTCCCTTTTCTTATATGTAATATTTGAGTTTTAAAAATAACTAGAGTCATCAATATGGGCTAGGCCCGTTGGGTCGGACTGGCCTAACCCGTGATTTGGTAGGGCTGGACTATAACTTTTGGAGCCCATTTAAGAAAAGGGCTTTTTATCCCGGCATGAATAAGTCTATCGATTTGTGGGGCTTGAGAAATATGGATAGGGCCGGTCTGTGGGCCAAAGAAAAATAGAGTATTAAAAATAACAAGAGTCTAAACTCAAAATCTCTTTAAAGTTTGAAATATTACAATTTAAATACAAATTATGTTTATAAAATATGTACTACATTAAATAAAAATTCACTTAAATTTCTAGGGAATCACTACATAGGCCATAACCTATGGAATATTGTCATAGTTTTTGTGTTTTATTATGATCTTTGGAAAATAATTAGGTTAATATTTCTATTTAGCTATTTATGTTTTTACTTGAAATCAAACTTAATAAATATTATAAAGATAATTTTATTTGTCTATTTGATTAATAAGTAGTAACACTAACACCATGTAATATTGTCTTGTCGATATTTTTGATAATATTTTTAAATTATAATTTAATTTTAAAAATTATAAAAAAAATATGTTTTTAAGAAAAGAGCTCGTAGCCCACGTACTTGTGGGCTGGGCCGACCATTTTCTGTCCCATACAAAAAATGTGCTTGCCCGACCTGTCAAATTTCAAATCATGTATGGTAACGCCCAGATGGGGTGGGGCAGCCCATATTGTGGCTCTAAAAATAACTGATATGCAAAAGAGACATTATGACGATGTCAAAAAATTGCAAGGGATATTTTATTATAATTAGTGCTAAATAAAGATATATTTTTTATGAAAGACACATGATATTATTCATGTATTATGTATGATATTATTTAGTACTATATTTGGTAGATTGGACCTAAGTATAATTAATTCACGGATTAATTATACATCCTACATGGTATTATTATATGATGTATTACTAATACCTTCCATTTGGTGGTAGTAGTAATACATGCAGGGGTGTAGCTAAGCTTGGACACCCTTCGTTGAAAAAAATAATACCGTATATATAAGTAAAATAATATATGAAGTGATTAAATAACATATTTTGGACATCCTTGACAGAACAAAATGTTATAACCTAGTGGGTTTTAGATGCCTTGAAAGAGCACTTTTAACTATTTTTTTGGACACCCTTCATGAAATTGTGACTCCGCCATTGAATACATGCATATGATTTAATACCATGAGATTAATCAATGTAAAGATAAAAATATCCCCCAAAGCATTTTAATCATTTTGTTTGTTTCTTGATTCTATGTTTTATATTTGTACTAGTAAATTTATTTAAATAAATCAGCTTACAATTTTTACTATTTAGAGATTTGTTTGTTGCTAAATAAATGCAATACAAATCAATATAAATTCTTTTTGTAATTAGTTGGACTTTATTAATCACCAAAGGATGCATTACAAAACCACAACCAAATTCAAACACAATTTGTTGTCTAACGCCTTTAGAACCAACATTACACTAGGGAGTTTATGAAGGACTTAGCCATATCGACTATATCACTCCACGTCCCAACAAGAGGATCAAGAGCTTCTGCTGGGGAGGTCTAGAGAGTTATCTTAAATTTATACTGCTGCAATAGATTACTGATCATAGGCCGAGCTCTAGCATTGCAGGTAAATGCTATGTCTTTTGCAATCATCTCCATCGCTCTATTTTTCTTCTCAAATTGTCTTTGGTTTCTCTCCATCCATATCGCGTGAATTATTTTAGTGTATACCATTTTGAAAAGTTGAGCCTTCAGCGTTTTACCTTTGACATCCCTCATGGCTCCAGCTAGGTGGTTCTCCGAATCACTTGTGATTAATGTTGTTCTTTTGAGCCAAAAGTAGATTCTAGTCCACAAAGAACTATCAAAAGAGCGTTGGACAAACAAGTGAGTTCTAGTTTCCAGGCACGCATTGAAAAAAATACAATGAGGTTCTACACTCACACCCCCATTTCAAGAGTCTATCCTTCATGAGTAACCTTTCTTGTAAATACAGCCATAGGGAGAATATAGATTTAGGTCTAGACTCATTTTTGTACGTCATGACCTTCCATGGTACTCTTTATGTAACCTCCAATAGATGCAGGTAAATTTGTTGTATAATACTCTGACCAACCTTAAGAGGTTGCTGAGTAGTCCTCCAAATTGTTTGAGCTTCCACAATCTTTCTAATCGTCCAGCTTGCTTGTTGTGAAAAACAAGGTTTTGGATTGATTAACCTTTTATATAATAATTATGCACCCATTTTATTTGCATTTTATCTTTCTTATGTTCTAAGTCCCAACATCTTTTAGCAAGTGTTGCCTTGTTCCATAGTTGGAGGTTGATCAAGTTCATACCTCCAACACATTTAGGAGAGCACATCCTCTCCCATGCTATTAGAGCCATTTTAGTAATAACATTAGAACTAGACCAAATGTAGCTTCTATAATGTGCCTCTATAGCTGTCAGTACCTTCGTTGGAATTTGAAACAATTGCGACTAGAAGGCCTATACACAAAATAAGACTGTTTGTGCCAACTGCATCCTTCCGGCGTAAGATAGATTTCTCCTTGAGTAAACTCAAGTTGAGCGAAAATTTAGTCTTTAACATCCAATGATACCCCTCCAAAATATACAGAGCTTTTATTCAAATTTTCTTATAGTCCAGAGGAAGTAGAAAATCTATTGAAAATCTGTTGAATAGCTGTAACAGAAGGAAAGTCACCCTTAGCAAAAAGAAGTAGGTCGTCTGCAAAGCTAAGATGAGTTATTCTAAGCATCTGGGATGATGTGTAAAGCTTGGGAATTCTGTTAGAGTATTTAGCCCTCTACTCAAGTATTTCATAGAAATAGCAAACGGAAACAGAGACATAGGATCCCCTTGTCTAAGTCCTTTAGTAGCATGATATTTGAAATGTGAGTTGTTTAACATTTACTATTTGGAAGGTAAATATATACCTCATGCATTTGTGATCTTAATTGAATATATATTATTTATTGATATATATATATATATGTGTGTGTGTGTGTGTGTGTGTGTGTGTGTGGTCTCTAATTATTTGTATTTTGAATAATTTATAAAATTGATACATATTAAAACAACAACTTGCAATTTTTATGTGCAAATGTAGATGATTTATTCAATTTTACTATTGTTTACCGTCTTTTAAGTTTTAAACGCAGATGGTCTATCTTTTTTAAATGGAAAATTTATGTTTTGTGAGTGATTAATTTATTAAGATGACAATTACTTACCTCAAATAATTCAAGTGAGAAAACAACAAACATGACAACCAAATTGTTCTTCTGCCATAAAAAAATAATATTGTCTAGAAATTATCTACCTTGACCCGATTTAAATAATTTTATGAAAGACTTTAAAAATATTGTTGTTGTTGTTGCAGTTGTTGTTGCTGCTGATGTTGTTGTTGTTGTTGTTGCTGTTTTTGCTGTTATTGTTGTTATTGTTGTTATTATTGTTATTGTTATTGTTATTATTATTATTATTGTCGTTGTTGTTATTGTTATTGTTATTATTATTATTGTTATTATTATTACGGAAAATGGTCATATTTTTCCTTGTATTCTTAGAAAATGGTCATATTTATCCTTCGTCATATTTTTTTGATATATTTGCCTCTGTCATCCAACTTTGGGCACATATTTTCCCTTGTACAGTTAATTATCATGTCACCACCTTTATTATCTTATGTGGCATGCCTATATGGTGCTTACATGGCTCCACGTGTATATATTTTTATTATAATTAAAAATTTACTTTTTAATTAGTATCCTAGCCGACCCATTTAGTAAAATCCAACCCAATCAAAATAAAGACCCACTAACTGTAATTTCAATACCCATCAAAGGGGGTTAAAAAGAATTTAAAAAAAACCTTGATTTAAGGATAGTTTTTTATTAGGTTCTTGCCTTTTATTCTTTCCTTTGTAAGGGGAGAGTCTCCCTTATTTATGTTTTCCTAGAATCTTTGTATTGAGAGGAGTCCTCTCCTTAGGTGCGTAGTTCTAGGTTTTCCCCTTTATAGTATGGGAATGAGTCGACTAACCTTAATAGGTAGGTCGACTTATGACCCACCATAGGATCAGAGGTTAGGTTTATGTCCCCCTCCTTGTACTTTTTTGAGCTCTTTTGAGCTTTTATTTATGCTAAGGCCTGGGGGTGTTGCTAAGCCCCTGACCCCCCCAAGGGTCGTTCAAATAAAAAAAAAAAATACCCATCAAAACATAATGATACAAAGATAACTTATATCAAAATTAAAGAGAAGATTCATTCATGTCTTGATAGAGAAGATGTAACAAAAGGTAAGATTTTCACCCTTAAATCATCTTTTTACCCTTTTTCTATCGTATTTATTACCTGAATCTTTTCAAAAGTATAAGTCGATTTGTAAATTTAAAAGTGTAATGTAACTATAATTTTGAGATTTGAGATGGGTTTACAAGTGGGGCATGTGGGTATGGCGACCTATACAATAAGAATTACGGAGTAAACAATGAGCAATGAGCACAATGCTACTCAACAATGGACTGAGTTGTGGAGCGTGCTTTGAGATCCTTCCATCAATGGTGTAATAACTACCAACAATGGTGCCATGCTGGAAATCCTTCCATCTTCATTACTATTACTAACTTCTGCCCTCTCAACTATTCTCTCCCAAACGATAATGGCGGTTGGAGTAATCCTCCTAGTCCTCATTTCGACCTCGCCATGCCTATGCTCCTTTTCTCTGTATCGAAGCCTAAGTAGTCTCTGTATCATCAATATTTTGATGGGTAAAGTGATGCGAGGATATGGGTATTGAAATTAGGATTAATGGGTCTTATTGGTTGAATCGGATTTTACTAAATGGGGCACATAGAATACTAAAAAAATAAAATATTTTTTAATTATACTAAATATATATACACGTGGAGCCATGTAAGAGCCATGTAGGCACCACATAGGATAATAAAAGTGGTAATATGATAGTTAACGGTATAAGGGCAAATATGTACCCAAAGTTGGATGGTGAGGGAAAATATATCAAAAAAGTATGATGAATGGTAAATGTGACCTTTTTCTAAAAGTACAAGGGCAAATATGACCCTTTTCCGTTATTATTATTATTATTATTATTGGAAACTACGGATGATTATAAAAATTCAGGTTTCTTCAGAGTTTAATAAACTCAGAGGTTATCCCAGAAAAAATAGTGGTTATTCTACTAAACCAAGCATGAATACTTATTACTATCCACGTCCTACTCCTCAAGATGTTTTAATAGAGGAACGAGACTGGAATCAGACTAATATGTCTTATAATGGTTTCGAAATTTATGAATGGAATCTTGTTGGGTTGACTGATAGATAGTTGACTATTCTTGTTCTGATGATGGTGTTGATAATTTGGGCATGGCTCTAGTTAAAAATAGAGAAGATGTTGTTTATACTCTTGTTCTCACCATATTAGAACATTTTAATGATAGATTTACCAATCAACATGAGATTGTTTGTACTCTCCTTAACGGTCTAAGATTTAGACCTTAGGAAATTTTAGATGGTACAAAGACACTTTCCTTAGTAGGGTTATGGAATTACCCGAAAATAAATTTGAACATTGAAAAGCTAAGTTTATAGATGGCCGAAGAAATTGATTTCCCAACTACGTGGACTCTAAATTCGGTCATATCCCCAAATCAGTTAACAGATGCGGTTACCAATTCTGATTATTCTCATATATCGCGAAATTTCGATGGTAGGATTTGTATTCAGTTTTCGCATAATAGCTATGCGCCTCATTGGCAGTCATTTTCTAATAATAGATTAATGCCTACTGTGATCCTTTTTCAGCTTGTCATCTAAAGGGGTCAAATCAGAAGATAGATTTTATAAAAAGGGGATATGTAATTTAAACTTCCTAAGAACTTTTGAAATTGAGTTCTATCAGTGATAACATCAGGAAATTTTGATGCAAAGTCAATAGATCTTTGAATCGGGGTAACTTTCCCTTGACAAATATGATGTCCTTGAAATCGAACATTAGTTTGGAACAAAGTCATTTTTGGTTTTGAGATGACCAAACCATTTTGTATAACAATTTTCTTAAAGATATCAAGATGCCTAATATGCATTTCAAATGTTTTTGAGAATACTAAAATATCATCAATATAAACAATGATAAAATCCAAATATGGATTAAAAATATCATTTATGATTTTCTGAAATTCAGATGGGGCATTTTTCAATCCGAATGGCATAACATTTCATTCATATTATCCAAATGGGACATTAAAAGTTGTTCTATAAGCATGCTCTTTAAATATTTGGATCTGCCAATATCCTGATTTTAAATCGAATTTTGAAAATATATTGGCATCGTATAATCTAGACAATAAATCTCTTTTGTTGGGAATATGATACCAAATCCATTTTAAATATTTGTTTAAAGGTTTATAATTAATAACCAATCTAGGGATACCTTGTTCCCTTTCAGCAGCATTATTAGCATAAAAGGTTGTGCAAGACCAAGGAGATTTAGAAGGTTTAATCAAATCTTTTTGCAATAGATTATCAATTTCGTTTTTGCAAAATTCTACTAACTCAGCGTTCATTTGGCAGGGCCGAGATTTAGAAGGGATATCATCCTCAGAAAAGCTTTATTGATACGCTCAAGTTACACCTCCTTACAGAAGTATAAGCGATCGTTATCAAGTAAAGAACCCAACTTGTTGGTTGGGGTCGATCCCACGAGGAAAATGGTTTAGACTTTACTTTAACCAACAATTATATTCAATTAGTCAAATTATTTCCAGAAATAGGTAATTAAAGGGGGGTGGTGTTTGTGCAAAACAAATAGTAAGAACTTAATAAGTAATCAATAATCAAACTCAACTTTGGTTGTTATCCAGATAAGAGAAATAACTAGGGTATATGTGTTCCCCACAATCTTGTAACGCAGTAATCCTAGTCATGGCAATCCTTTTCTAGTGTATTACATGCAAAGTGATAAGTTAGGTATCTCTAAATCCTTGGTCCGACATTTAGTGAATTTCATCCCGTACCTTGGTCCGGCTACGTGTGTATAATTTACTAACCCTTACCTTTACCTCATATTAGACATCATAATCGATGTTTGGCTCAGTTATTACTTCGC